>NC_056734.1:662233975-662533975 GCF_019279795.1 Protopterus annectens
ATGTTATATCAAATACCCTAAATGAATGCTGTGCAAAAGGGAACAGAGGGTGGGGGTAAAGTGACAGGATTGAAGGAAAGGTAGAAGGGGGAATAAATGTGAGGGAGAGAAGGGAAATATGAAGAAAGTAAATGAAACAAATCGAAATGTCAAGGTGTAAGTAGATAAGTGTGAGATGGTGCTCAATGGCGTAATGGCCTAGATTTCAGCATAGGTTTAATGGATACCCTATCATTGAGGCCAGGGTGACAGTCAGCTCTGAGTCTGATAATCCATTTGGTTTCCTTTGCTTCAGTTAAATTCTGGATGTCACCTCTCCTCAATGTGGGTTCTTTCACCTGTATCACTTGAAACTTAAATGTGTGTTGTTTAGAGGTGTTAATCACATGTTTCGGCAATGCACTGCATGGTGAGGCCACTCTGATCTTGTATATGTGTTCCCTGATTCTCTCTTTCAATTTGCGGTCAGTTTTGCCTATATAAAACGCACAACACTGTGTGCAGGTCGCTAAGTAGACTACATGTGTAGTGTCACAGGAAGCCGCAGTTGTAAAAACAAATTCCTGTCCTGTATTCGGATGTGTAAAGCTATCTGTTTCTTTGATGAAATTACAATAATTGCATCTATTGCATTTCCTGGTCATGCTGCTTTTCACACAGCTCACAGTTTCACATATTCTGTTTGGTCCACATAGCATCCTATATAGGTTATATTTATTCTTATATGTGAACTTAGGAGAATGATCAATCACTCCTGATATATCTAAGTCAGTGAGGAGAATGTCCCAGTGCTTCCTATAAATGTCCTTCACATATCTAACATCCTGTGTGTAAAATATTGGTATCCTAAGTCTATCACTACTATCATGTATTGCGTCCAATTCTTTGCAGCCATCATTTCTATTAGCAAAGTATGGAAACGCTCTACCTTTCCTCAGCTCATTTTATATCTTTCATGTTAGCATCTATTTCATCAGGTAAGTAACTTCTATCCAAAAACATATTCCTCAATTCAGACATTCTATTATCAAAGCTTATATTATCAGAATGTAATCTAGATATCCTCATAGCTTGTCCTCTGACAATGTTGTTAAAAACATGTGCTGGATGCATGCTACTGCTATGTAATAGATGATTACGATAGCAGCTTTTCCTATGCACACCTGTGTTCAAGAGGCCACTCGGCAATCTCTGAATATATACATCCAGGAATGATATCAACTCTGTTGAATTATCCATTGTAAACTTGAGATAGTCCGTATGGGTATTTATATCTCTATGGAATTCTAAGAGTTGTTGTTCATCTCCTTTCCAAATAATAAAAAGGTCATCGACAAAACGGGTGTAAAATGACACACAATTCTGATATGCAGTGTTCTCAAATAGAGAGTTAACCTCCCAGCATGCCATGACAAGGTTGGCGTAGCTATTGGCACAAGAAGTGCCCATAGCTACGCCATCCTTCTGAATGTATAACTGATTGTCAAAAGTAAACACATTGTTCATAAGTACTAACTCCATGAGTTCACAGATGACTTCAATCTTACTCATAGAAAATGTACCATCCTTCTCTAAGCATTAATGACTTTCAACTGATCTCTATAGATAAGAATTATTTTGCCCTTTTTCTTTCCTTTAACTTTGTACACTAGAGGTCCTAACTGAACAGTTATTTCAAAAGGTCTTTGCCAATTACTGTCCCATGGATTGTCCATCTGGAACATCTTGATCAATACCTGTGTCCCAGAGGGAAGGTTTTCTTCTTGCATAACAGGATCCTTTGACCGTAATTTGAGTGCTTGCATTTCTAATAGGTTTTGACACAATTCAGAAATATCTTTTAACCATTGATGATGCTGTGCAATTTCTGATAATGGTCTGTTTGTACTAATGGTAGGATTGAATAGCAATTGTACAGGCATTTTCCTGCCTGTCATAACTTCAAAAGGTGATATCCCTGTTTTACTGTGTGAAGTTTATCTGACACCCAGCAAGATTCTAGGCAAATGTGTTACCCAATTTACGCCTTTTTCCAAGCAGGCTTTCTTAAGGCGTTCCTGTTCATTCTTTCAATAATCTCATTAGACTGGGAATGGTAAGGAACATGAAATTGTTGCTGGGTACCAAGCAAATCACACACAGCTTTCATCAATTTGCAGACAAATTGTGGCTTGTTATCTGATTCGATAACTCGTGGCCATCCCCAATGACAAAAAATGTTTTTCCGTAAGGCTTCTGCTGTACCTTAGCCATCATTGTTTTTGTAGGAATTGCTTCTACCCATTTTGAAAAAAAAACATTAATTACCACTAGAAGATTCCTGTACCCACCTTTAGCTGGGGGTAATGGACCTGCAAAGGCAATTTGGATGGCATACCAAGGTCCACCCGCTAGAGTTACCCTTAGTAACTGTGTTTTTTTTTTCAATTGAACATTAACCTGCAAACATTTTAAGCATTCAGCATGCACTAAATCACAGATTTTCTTTAACTGAGGATGCCAGTACTTGTTCTGTACAATAGGCTATAACTTTTGTGTACCCATATGTCCCAGTACTTGATTAAATTTCATTAACTGTCATGTCTGTTGGTACTGTATGTAAGGAAGACTAGAACAGTCTTCAAAACATTTTGCATAATATTGCCCTGGATTTTCTTCTACATTTTTTAACTCTTCATGCAGTCCGAACTTAGTTTGGATCTGCAGCGAATCATGTTGCAAATTCTGAGTAGAAAATGTCTGTATGGCATGTACTGAAGTAGTTTTATCTGGTACACTAGAAAGGTGTTCTGTAAGATACAATTGCATTCCTTCTTTTGCTGCCTTTTTTGCCATCTGATCAGCATAGTTATTTAACCGGAAAATTTCATTTGTAGCTTTTTGATGAGCTTTTACCTTTGATACTGTAGCAACCCACAATGGACTGACTACGAACAAAATTCCAAACCGTCTGGAACACAGAAACATGCTTGAGTGGTTTGCCCATACTATCAAAAAACCTTCTCCTTACCCATGTAGACATGCACAGCCACAGAGAATTAACTACGTATGCACGGTCTGAAAAAATATTGATAGGTGGAAAATGCTGTAACACATAAAGAACTGGTTCCATTTCAGCTCGCTGAGCAGACATGTGTCCCGGTAACTGAATCAGAGTCAGCTGGCCCATAGAAGACTTTCTGGTACTCCTGCATATCTAGTCTGATATTGTCCTTTGTCCCAAAATCGAGCACCATCAACAAAGATGGATGGCTTGTCTTCCTGAAAATCAGGAGACAGAATGGGCTTTTCTGGATCTGAAATGTGCCTAATGCATTCATGTCGTTTTCCTTCATATCCCATGAAGTTAGATAAGTAATCCTTCTCTCCTGCCTTTATTGTAACTTGCTTGACACTAAATAATGCCAACCATTTTGCAAACACTGCTTGACTGACATCGTCAATCCGTTTATTTAGCTGAGTCTCATTTACCAAAGCCTGTATGGCATAATGTGGTGTCTGTACTATAATGTCTTTCGAAAAAGCTGTTGAGTATTCAGTTTGTTTTAAACCCCCCAGTAAATGGCCAAAAGTTGCTGAATACATGGGTGATATCCCCTCTTAACATGTCATCTTCCTACTGTAAAATGTAATGGGGTGTAACGTCTTTTCCATTCTAGAATCAGAGCCCTGAGGCCACTCTTGTAAAAGCACAACAGAGAGTGTGTTTCTTGTGCTTTAGATTGATATTTTTCAAACAGGGCTTGTAATCTTAAAAGGTCTTGATTAGCTAAGTCTGCTGCTCTAGCAGCTTCAGATTCCTGTGTCTCTAAATGAGCTTGTAATGCGTTAATCTCCTCCCTTGCAACACTTACGTTGTGCTGTGTGTCAGCCAGTTGCTTGTCATATTTTTCTTGCAAACGGACAATTTTACTCATTAACCCTTCTATCATAACAGTAGCCTTACTGCCTTGTTCAATAACAGTTTGTGGAAAGGTCTTAATTTCAGTCTGTGAGACTTTCAAAAACTGTGAAAATTCTTTTGTACATTCAAGCGGTGTCAGCATGCAGTTTACCAGAGGCATTCCATTTGTCACAGTAAGTCTGAAAATGACCCTTGAGGTCAAGAATCTTGCTGGTTGCTAACTTTAGCGATCCAATCTTTAAACTCCGACAAATCAGACTGTAAAGTACAAACTTTGCATCACCCTTTAACAAATCATGTGAAGTTGTTCGATCTCGCCGTTTGTTCTTACACACAGGTTCGGAGCCGATCCCTCGGCTCCGAGTCGGCCACATTCCAAGCTCTGCGTCTAAGAGAAGTTCGAGGCACAGTCCCTATCCCATGATCCTCTCCTGCTAACCCTCCGATCTAGTTTGCCGCTGCAACAGATCTCATCGTCGAGTGAGAGCTCGGGCCAGTATCCTTTTTTCTATATAAAAAATTTCTATATATTTCTAAAAAGTTAAAAATAATTAGAGATTTTTCTTAGTATTAGTTAGTAGTAGTAGTGTGTGTGTGTGTGTGTGTGTGTGTGTGTGTGTGTGTGTGTGTGTGTGTGTGTGTGTGTGTGTGTGTGTTGTTTTAAAATAGTGTTTAAAATAGTGTTTAAGAATTTGTGGGAGCGGCTGCTCCTAGGCCTTAGGCCAATACCTTTCTGTCAGGGCTCTGTCAGATTTTTCTGTGTGAAGTACCTTTTTTCCTAGTTAACGTCTTGTTGTAAATTTTTACCTGTGCGTTTAGTCAGGTTAGCTATTGTGTATATATATATATATATATATATATATATATATATATATATATATATATATATATTTATTGTATTTTTCTATTCAGAATATGTCGGAGAAAGCCAAGTCTGGTTTTAAACGTTGCCAGTGTGGACAGAAAATGTCCATAACAGACAACCAGGTTTCCTGCGTCTACTGTCTAGGCCCTCTCCATCTTCAGGAGGACTACTCCATCTGCCACTCGTTCAGTGGCAGAGTGATGATGGAAAGACGCAGGAAACTGATTGAGAGGGGTCTCCTGAAGCCGGAGTTTCAGGAGGCATTAGAGAAGGCAGACCAGTCATCAAAGTCTTCGAAGGGGTCGAAGTCTTCGAAGGTATCGGGGCCCAGGTCATCGGCTCTGAGTACCTCTGTTAAGATTCGGTCGCTGGCTCCACAGACCTTGGAGCCGAGCACCGAGCTGCTGCCTCGGGGCGAGGTCCAGGTCTTGGAGCCGGTGTCATAGGTGCTGCCTTCATCGATCCTTCGCTCGGTGACCTCTTCGACCCGTTCTTCCAGAGCACTGTCAGACACCGATGTAGATCGAGTGGTGCAGAAGCTGATGGAGAACATGGCCTTATCCAAACTAATTGCGGTTTCGTCCCAATTGGTTTCGAAGCTTGAAGCCCTTCCTGTTCCATCCATAGATCCTCCTTCGAGACCCATCGAGTCATCAGAGCTGGGAGTCGAGGATCTGATGATTGTTGATCCCCCGGAGCCGAAGCCTTGTTTACTGCTTTCGGCTCCACTGACCTCGACACCCTCAGTACCCATCAAGGGGTCTCGGAGCCAACAGTCTCTCCTCGGTTCTGTGGGGGAGAGTTGAACCGAAGTTTCAATTCCGACTCTTCCCCTCAGTGCCTCGGCGCAGATTAGTTCAGCTCCGTCCTCTGGATCGGAGCCCGTGGTTCTGGGCTCGGGGAGGCTACCTTCTTCCTCAGAACCGGTGGAGTCCTCGGCCCGGGGCTCCAGTGCCTTCGAGGCCATGAGGGAAGGTTTTGTCTGGTAAGACGTTCACATCTTCAGATTCCTCTTCTCCCTCCCCAAAAGGTCTGCATTCTGTCTCTGCACCACCGGTCCCCACCAAGCGTAGAGACCCAAAGCCTCAGTCAGCCCCAGAGGGTGAACCCTGCTCCTCGGAAGCTTCACCAGATGTCCCCTCTGATGAAGTCCTGAGGAAGAGATTGTGCAAGAGGAGGCATCTTGATTCCCCACAGGAATCATTGACATCGGACACCGACTTGGATGAGTCAGAGGGGTACCCACGGTCCTCCTCTGAGGATGTCTCATTTGCCGACATCCTGGAAATTCTCAGAGGGGTGACTGGCAGTCACTTGCCCCCACTGAGGGTGTCAGTGTTACTGAAGGCTTTTGGGGCTCAACCTTCCACCTCCTGGGTAACTCCGCCCTTCGACGATTTAATGGATTTAATAGCTCGAAGGGCGTGGGAGTCCCCTGATACTTTGGAACCAGCCCCTCGGAGGCCCAATAAGTACATAACTGCTCCCCAGGATAAAGCGTATCTCACCAAGGGAGTCCCAGTTGATGCTATGGTGGTGGCGGCGGCCACCAAGAAAGAAATGTCTGAAGCATCTTCCTCTGTTCATCCTCCTAACAAAGACTCTAGGACGATGGACAGGTACGGGAAGCGCATTTTAGTTCAGCGACTTTTTCCACGCAATCGCTGAACTACCTCACTCATTTTACCCGTCTTCAGAGAGATCTCCTCAAGGAATTGGGAGATACTCCACAGGGTACCACAGATGCTGCTGTCTCAGACAAGGTGACAGCACAGCTCAATACCCTAAACCTCTATCGTTAACTCATCCATGCGGCTCATTTTGTATGCAGTCGAAGGATCGAGTAGGGCTGCAGCTTCAGCGATCACTCTGAGGAGACAATCCTGGATGTGCCTATGCTCCTTTGTGGAAGCCTTCAAGTCTTCCTTTGTTAATGCACCTTTTGATGGCTCCTACTTATTTGGGCCCAAAGTGAAGGAGACGCTCACTAGGTGTGAGCAAGAAGGAAAGACCCTGTCTGCCGTAGGGGTCTGTTTTTCCGCCCCTTCTAGACCATACCCCAAAGGGCAAAGAGGTGGAAAAATGTGGTTCCGGAAGACTCAGGGAGCTTTCCAATCCACACCTAGTGAAACCCCCTCCAGAGGCAGAGGAGGGGGAAGGAATGGAAGACGCTGCCCAGGCAGCAGAGGGGGTCCGCAGAACCAGGGCGACAGGGATAGTGTCCCTGGGAAGCCCTTCCAGCACTCCTGAGGGGAGGCCCGGCTGTCCTACTCTGGAGGCAGTCGTGGGTCGCTTGGCTTTATACCCAGAGGTCTGGCTAAATCTCACTTCAGATTCCTGGGTAAAAAGCATAATAACCAGAGGATACAACATCCCTCTCTCAGACAATCCTCCCACCCAAAAAAGATTCCCAGATGGTCCACCCACTCTGCGGGATCAGGCAGCCATAGAAATACAAAGGCTGTTAGAAAAAAAGAGTTATCCAGCCAGTCCTGGCAGACCAAATAGGATCCGGAACTTACTCAGGGTTCTTTTTAGTTCCAAAGAAAACAGGGGACTGGAGGCCGATACTGGACCTCAGCAAACTCAATACCTTCGTGAAGAAGGAGAAATTCCGGATGGTCATGCTACAATCGATCCTTCTGTTTCTTCAAACAAACGATTAGATGTGCTCTGTAGATCTCAAGGATGCATACTACCACATAAAAATGGCCAGGCCATCCAGAGATCACCAGCGCTTCCGGCTGGGAGCCAGTCATTTTCAGTTTCGAGCTCTGCCCTTTGGCCTCACCTCAGCCCCCAGGGTGTTCACCAAGTGCATGGCAGTAGTGGCGTCCCACCTGAGATGACTAGCATTCCGGGTGTTTCCGTACTTAGACGACTGGCTCCTTACCGCCACCACCAGGCATCACCTATTGCAAGCCAGGGACTATACAATCAATCTCTGTTCCCGTTTAGGCATAACGCTGAACTTCGAAAAATCTGCCTTGTCGCCCTCACAGCATATGTCATTCATAGGAGCGGAATTGGACACTACCTTAACTCTGATCAAGCTTCCCCAAACAAGAGTTTCAGCCTTGAGAAAACAGATTTCTACTCTTCTACAAAACAAGACAGTCCCCGCTACACAGGTCTTGAAAGTTTTAGGCATGATGGCAGCTACCCTTGTCGCGGTCCCCCTAGGGAGAATGCACATGAGGATCCTCCAGTGGCTACTCTTCACACAGTGGTCTTACCAATGGCTACCATTGTCATACAACATCCTGCTCACGGAATCTTGCAAGCGGGATCTTCAGTGGTGGATGAACAGCCACAAGCTTACGATAGGCCGCCCGTTCGTCCCCCCCCATAGCCACAGTGACCATGGACGCTTCCCTGATAGGGTGGGGGGACTTTTTCAGGGAAGAACAGTTCAAGATGAGTGGTCGAAAATGGAGTACAGTCTGCATATCAATATCCTGGAGTTGAGAGCAGTGTTCCTGGCGTTGCAACACTTTCACGACTACGTATCTCCGGGAACAGTTGCAATTCAGACAGACAACATGTCAGTGGTCTGGAACATAAACAAACAAGGAGGAACCAGGTCTTACCCCTTATGCAGAGAGGCCCTGAGAATCTGGCAATGGGCTGTGTCCACCGGATGCTTTCTCATAGCAACGCACATCCTGGGGGCGTCCAACGTAATAGCGGACAGATTGAGCAGAGCCATCCTTTTGCCTCAAGAGTGGTCCCTCAAAAATCAAGTAGCGGAAAGGATATTCCACAGATGGGGCCAGCCTTGCTGCAACCTTTTTGCATCCCCCTTGAATACAAAATAAAGAAGCTATTTCGCCCTACTTCCCCCTCTGGGGGGCGCCCCCAGGGGCGCACTTGTGCACGATTGGCCCCCTGGTCTCCTATATGCCTTCCCTCCTGTTCCACTAATCTCGAAATTTCTGCAGAAAGCCAAAGGTTTGGAAAGGACGATCATCTTGATAGCACCATTCTAGCCTCGACAAATCTGGTTCCCCTTCCTCCAAGCTCACCAAATAGAGGAACCTTGGACTCTGGACCCAGTGCCAGACCTTCTGACCCACTCGTCAGGAGTTCTTCACCCCTCTCTTTCGTCCCTCAAATTGACAGCATGGCTGCTCCACTTCCCAGCTTAGATCTTTTGTCTCCAGCAGTACAACATTTTTTGATTTCTTCCCACAAAACCTCAACTAGAAAATTGTACAAGAGGAAGTGGAAACTTTTCGTGTGTTGGGCTTCCAAACAAGTTATAGATCCCTTGGTTGCTCCTATTCTTAAGGTTCTAGATTTTCTATCTACTCTTTTTCATCAGGGGGCTTCAACATCCACCATAAGGGTACAGCTGGCTGCCATATTTTATTTTCATGTGGGAGAAAGGGGCGCTACAATTATGTCTCTCAGACTTTGTAGAGCTTTTATGAAGGGAACTTATCTCTGACCACCCATTCGAAGTCCGGTTTTTCCTTGGAATTTAAATCTGATGCTATCCCAACTCATGATCTGAAGTAGGCACTTCATTTGTCAGCAACCTTTGGGATACGGATCCGATCTCGGATCCGAGCCGGCAACTTCTACCACAGCATAGATCCCAGCTCCTAGCACCTCCCTTTACCCATAATCCCCTGCCAACCCTGACTGACCTCAGATCTAGTTTGCCGCGCTTCAAGCCACAAGCAAGGTTCCTGAGCTCCTGGTTGATCGAAACTTTGTGAGAAAAAATTTCTATTTTCTTCCCTTTTTCTTTTGCTGTGAGTGAGAGTGATTGGTTAGGTACCCTATAGCCCTTTTTAGCTAACTAAATTTTATTTTTTTGTGATCCTTTTTCTCCTCCCTTCCTTGCTGGTCGTAGTGTGTGTGTGTGTGTGGTGCATGTAGAGGCATAGTGAGTGTGGTTTCCCTTTATTTAAAATGTCAGAGGCCCCTAAAGCCATTTTTTCTAAGTGCACCGAGTGTGGCCATAAGCTTTCACCGGCGGATGGCCACACTCGGTGCGTTAGGTGCCTTGGGGTTGAACACTTCTCCTCTGGATGCGTGATTTGCGCGCCGTTCAACCCCAGGGCACTTAAGGACCGGAGGTCGAAGCTGATTCTGGCGGGCCTTTTGCCCCCAGATCAGGCTCCGGCCTCCGGTACTTCTGTGGCTGTTATCCAGCCCTCGGTGGCTGCCACTCCTGCCTCCTTCCCTCCGGTCGGGACTCAACCTCCCGCTTTGACTCCGGAGGAGAGGGAGGCCAAGAAAGACAAGCGGAGAGAGAAGCACCATAAGCGGCGGGCCGAGGACTCCTCGGCCCCGCCCGCCAAAAGGGCTTCTGGATCGCCTCCTCCTCGGATCCGATCCCCTTGCTTCTCACCAGGACCCGAGGAGGGGGTGACCCGGTCCTCGTCGAGGTCATCGAGGTGGCACTCCAGGCCTGCCTTGGTGGCCTCTTCGAGGTCCACTTATAGCATGTCGGATGCAGACATGGACCGGATGATGAGGAGGTTCATCCAGGCCCAGCTGCAGATGGGAGTACTCTTGCCTCCCCCCCCTCCGGGGGGGGAGCTCAACCCCATTCTTTGCTCCAATCGCTCCTTCTCCGACCCGTTTTCCGGGTTCGGAGCGTTCAGAGCAGAGCCGCGTTGGATCTGGGGGTGGGTCGAAGCCGACAGTGCTGGGCACTTCGGCTCCGACTGTTCCCTCGAGTTTGTCGGATCTGACCTCTCGGAGTCACGGGCCGAGCTTCGGATCCAAGGGATTCGGTGTGCCTTTGGCTCCGTCCCTGTTGGAGCATGCGGGTCCTTCGGATCCGATGGTCTCAGCCCCTGGTCCAGTCCCCGCTTCGGATCCATGTGGGAGTCGTCTCTCGGATCCTATCGAGGGCGGCTCCCCCTCGGCTTTCGCTGCGGTGGAGAGGGCACTGTTGAGTGCATCCGGACCCCTGGTCCTGGCTTCGGCTCCCCCCTGCACTCCCTCTCAGCTGGTCCAGGCTCCCATCACCCGGCCTTTGGGGCAGCGTGCTTCAGCGCCTCGTGGTGTTCCTTCAGAACATGACATTGCTGTTGAGACTTCCTCGGACAGCCCCCCGAGGAGGTTCCTCACAAGTCTAAGTGTAAGAGGAGGCACGTGGACTCCCCCGAGGCCCTTACGGAAGATACGGACTTAGATGAAGGGGAAGGCTCCCCAATGTCACCCCCCGAGTATGTCTCCTTTGGAGACATCATGGAAATGCTTAGGATAAGGGGGGGTTGGTCTGCCCCAAGTCTTCCTCCGATGAGTCTGTATTCCTAGAGGCGTTCAAAGCAGGGCCATCTACCTCTTGGGTGTCCCCCCCCGACCCCCTGGTGGACCTTATTGCCACCAGGGCTTGGAGGGAGCCGGACACTGTAGAGCCAGTCCCCAAGTGTCCGGACAGGATCTTGAGTGCCCCCGCAGAGAGAACCCATTGGAGCAGATGTCCCCCTGTGGATGCCATGTTGGTGGCGGCGGCCACCAAGAGAGAGTTGGCTCAGGAGATCCCCACGGTCCACCCACCGAGCAAGGAGTCTCGTGCGATGGACCGCCTTGAGAAGCGGGCCTTCAGTTCAGCAACCTTTTCGATGAGGGCGCTGAACTATATGGCACACGTCATCCGGATGCAGCGGGATCTAATAAAAGAATACGCTGCCTCACCCCCAGAAGAGTCCATGTCGAAAGGGGACAAACAACTGTACTCCTCCCGAATGTCCACTCTGCAGTCCATTTCTAACGCCTCTATGCGGCTTTTGTCTCACGCCACTGAGGGAGCCACTAGAGCTGGCAGAGTCGGCCTGGTCATGAGGCGACAAGCCTGGCTCCGACATTGTGACTTCTCGGAACCCTTTAAGGTATCATTCGTGAATGCCCTCTTTGATGGTTCTGCTGTGTTTGGCAAAACCGTTCGCGACACTTTAGTCCAGAGCGAGAAAGACGGGAAGACGTTGTCTGCAGTCGGAGTCCGCTTCTCTGCTCCCCACAGGTCCTTTTCCAAGAACCAAAAGGGTCAGAAGAAATGTGGTTCTGGAAATCGCATCAATCCCAGTCTGCTCTGGATAACCAGTCCTCTCGTGGCAGAGGAGGACAGGGAGGACGCCACCCTAGAGGCAGAGGGGGTCCCAGGAATTTTGGGTCCAGAGAACCCTTCTCTGAGAGGCCCACGCAGAACCCCTGAGGGGCTGCCCGACTGCTCCACTCTGGAGGCAGTCGGGGGGCATTTTTCGAGGCACCTAGCAATGTGGGAGTCCATAACAACAGATCACTGGGTGCTTCGCATCATATCCAGAGGTTACCAAATTCCCTTTATTGTAACCCCCAAAACCAGAAGCCTCCCCGACGTACCACACAGTCAGAGGGAGGTGGCTGCTACAGAAATTCAGCAGCTTTTACAAAAAAGAGCCATCCAACCCGTCCCCCCAGATCAGCTCGGATCAGGGTTTTACTCCAGGTTCTTTCTGGTGCCAAAATAGACGGGGGACTTGAGGCCCATCCTCGACCTCTCTCTCTTGAACCTGGCAGTACCCAAAGAAAACTTCCGGATGGTCACTCTGCAATCTATTCTCCCCCTGTTACAGGAGAACGATTGGATGTGCTCGATAGACCTCAAAGATGCGTACTATCACATTCTAGTGGACAGACGCTCCAGGAGGTTTCTCACTTTCAGTTCAGGGCCCTCCCCTTCGGTCTCACCTCAGCCCCCAGGGTGTTCACCAAAGTCTTAGCGGCAATAGCGGCCCACCTGAGACTTCAGGGAATTCAGGTCTTTCCGTACCTGGAAGACTGGCCCCTACAAGGCATCTGCTCTGTTCATGCAGGGATTACTTCCTCAATCTTGCTCCACGTCTAGGATTGACGGTCAACATGGCCAAGTCCTTTCTGGCTCCTACACAGGTAATAGATTTCATAGGGGCGAGACTGGATTCCAAACTAATGCTTGCTTTCCTGACTCCAGATCGACTTCAGAACCTGAGGTTGCATGTACAGGCCATCCTCCAACTTCAAGCTCCACCGGCGGAATTGGTTCTGAGGGTTCTAGGGTCCATAGCGGCAGCTATTTCTCTGCTACCCTTGGCCCGTCTGAATATGAGGGTCCTGCAGTGGACCCTTCAGGTGCAATGGTCCCTGTCTCGCAACCCTCTGTACCATCCCATTCCCCTAAACAGGACTTGCAGAAGGTCGCTCATGTGGTGGCTCCAGTCCCCGAGCCACCACACGGGACGTCCATTCTTGATGCCTCCTCCCATCGCCACAGTGACCACGGATGCTTCTCGCCTGGGTTGGGGGGGGCATTATTCAGGCAGAACGGTCCAAGGCACATGGAACGTCATAGAGACCTCCTTGCATATCAATGTCCTAGAGATGAGGGCGGTGCTTTTGACGTTGCAGGCACTTCATGACCTTCTTCCGATTGGGACGATTGCAGTACATAGGGACAACATGTCAGTGGTCTGGTACATCAACAAACAGGGGGGAACCAGGTCTTATCCTCTTTGTCGCGAGGCCATGAGAGTGTGGGAATGGGCAATATCCACCAACCGCTTTCTCATTGCAACGCACATTCCGGGATGGTCCAACATCCTAGCAGACCGGCTCAGTCGTACAATCCTGACTCCATACGAATGGTCTCTCAATCCTGTAGTAGCAGAGCAAATATTTGCCCAATGGGGGCGACCCTGTTGCGATCTTTTTGCCTCTCCCTTAAATACCAAATGCAACTGTTACTTTGCCCTAATCCCCCCTCTGGGGTAGTCCCTGAGAGACTCTCTAGTACATGCTTGGCCTCCCGGTCTTCTTTACGCTTACTCTCTACTACCCCTGATGCTAAAACTTGTACAGAAAGCCATTCGGTTGGGGAGCAAGATGATCCTCATTGCCCCATTCTGGCCTCGTCAGACGTGGTTCCCGTACCTATGGTCTCACCTGATTCATCCGCCCTGGATTTTGGATCCCCTTCCGGATCTCATTACTCACCCCCTGGGTCTTCCGACCCCCAACCTGGTCAACCTCAAGCTGACTGCTTGGTTGCTCCAGTTCCACTCTTGATAAGGACTCCCGGAATCTCCTCACCAGTCAAAGCCATTCTAGTAGCAGCACACAAGCCATCCACCAGAAAGGTCTATCGGAGTAAGTGGAAACACTTTTCCATCTGGGCTGAACACCGTCATTTAGATCCTTTTACAGCGCCTTTAACATCGGTTTTGGATTTTCTAACCACCCTTTTTCATCAAGGGGCTAGCTCTTCTACAGTCAAGGTGCAACTAGCAGCGATTTCGCACTATCATGTAGGGCATGACTCTGGCCCTCTTATTACCTCCAAGCTCTGTAAAGCTTTCCTTAAGGGTACCTTCCTCCTCAGACCTCCTGTCAGGGAGGTAGTACCCCCATGGGATTTATCCTTAGTTCTACAGGCCTTGACAAGCCCACCTTTCGAGCAAGCGGCCACTGTTGATCTCAAATACCTCTCTTGGAAAACTGCCTTTCTGGTGGCCATTACTTCAGCTAAAAGAATCTCTGAACTTCAGGCTCTCTGTGTCAAACCACCGTATTTGACCTTCCATCAGGATAGAGTTTACCTCAAGATCAATCAGTCTTTTCTGCCTAAGGTATCTTCCGAAGCAAACATTAATCAATCTATTAATCTTCCCGTGTTCTTCACCAACTATCAGAACAAAGGAGAATATAAGCTACATTCTTTGGATGTGCACAAACAACTGCGCTTTTATATTCATCGAATGGCTGGTCATAGACAATCCGACCAGTTGTCTGTCTCCTTTGCCAAAACCAACCTAGGCAAGTCGATTTCTAAAGTTACCCTGTCACGATGGATCGCTAGTTGTATTCTCTTAGCATATCAGAGTTCGGAAAGGCCTGCACCTCAGGGAGTCCACGCTCATTCTACTAGGGCCGTTGCTACATCGGCTGCTTTTAGATCTAGGGTTCCCTTGGATGATATTTGTTCCACAGCCACTTGGGCTTCATCCCATACCTTTATCAGCCATTACAAACTGGATGTTGTCTCCAGAGGTAGGGCGTCCTTTGGCTCTGCAGTGCTCTGGAATATCCTTCCATGATGGCCACCCAAGATTCAGGTAGCTGGGGACTCTGTCCCAAAGGTTGCTGACAAATGAAGTGCCTACTTCAGATTAAGAAGTTATGTACTCACCATAACGTTCCATCTGAGTAAGTATCTTCATTTGTCTGCAACCATCCCACCCGCCTTCCCCCGACCAATATGATTCTAAGTAGGAGTTGTCTTACATGAGTCCCTCCCGGGACACACTAGCAAGTTGTTATATGGGGCTAACTTGATCTGAGGTCAGTCAGGGTTGGCAGGGGATTATGGGTAAAGGGAGGAGCTAGGAGCTTGGATCTATGCTGTGGTAGAAGTTAAAGGTTGCAGACAAATGAAGATACCTACTCAGATGGAACGTTATGGTGAGTACATAACTTCTTATTATCACCCTTTGAACCAGCTTCGTCATGCCCACTTAAATATCTTTCCTGGAAAACCCTGTTTCTTGTTGCAATCACTTCAGCTCGCAGAGTCTCAGAGCTGCAGGCACTGTCAATTAGACCCCCCGTATCTGATCTTTCACCCGGATAGGGTCACTTTACGTACTAATCCATCCTTTCTACCAAAAGTCTGCTCAGAATCTAATCTTAATCGGTCCATAGAACTTCCCACTTTTTTCAGGCACCATACCAATAAATTGGAATACATGTTACACAAATTGGACGTGCACAGACAGCTGAGAGTTTATCTGGACAGAACAAAAGAATTCAGGAAATCGGATCAACTTTTTGTTTCTCATGCAGATAATAAGAAAGGACTTGCAGTAACAATAATCACGTTATCCAAATGGCTTTCAGATTGCATAAACTTTGTATATTCATCTTCCAATCAGTCTATTACGCTCAAAGCTAAAGCTCATTCTACTAGAGCTGTTTCTACTTCCTTAGCCCATGCTGCTCGCTTACCGATAGATACCATTTGTACAGCGGCTACCTGGGCCAAACCTCATATCTTTATTACTCATTACAAAGTGGACAGGGCCTCCAGGGACAGGGCTTCCTTTGGTTCCACTGTTCTCAGGAATGTTCTCCCGTGAGCCACCCGGGATTTAGGGTGCTAGGGACGCTACCCATGTGTAAGAACAAACGGGGAGATTGAACAACTTCACATAAAGAAGTTATGTTCTTACCATAATGTTCCATGTGAGTTGTTCATCTCACCTTTGTTCTTACATTTCTGCCCTCCTTCCCCCTCCGTGTTTTGGAAGAACAGGTACGACTGGTGGCTGGTTGTCTTTTCTCATGGTCCCCTTGGACTGCCTGTCTCTATGTATGCGTTCATATTTGGACATGTATAATATATATGCGTATATCTGTCCTTACATTTTTGTGTATATACATGTATATGTGTATTGATACGTATGCATATGTAGGCAGGTATGTCTTCTGTTGTCTGGCTTTCATAGCAAACTAGATCTGAGGGTTAGCAGGAGAGGATCATGGGATAGGGACTGTGCCTCGAGCTTCTCTTAGACGCAGAGCTTGGAATGTGGCTGACTCGGAGCTGAGGGATCAGCTCCGAACCCGTGTGTAAGAACAAAGGCGAGATGAACAACTCACATGGAATGTTATGGTAAGAACATAACTTCTTTTTTTGCAACAGGATATATAGAAACAGGAAGCATTGTCTGTGCTTCAGGCATTACTTTATCCTGCTTGTGTTCCAGGTTTTGTACAATACGTTTATGACAAGGCATGCAAAAAGCAACATTTAAATCATTGCAAGTAGTACATTTTTGTGCATTCTGTGGCACTTTTGCCTTACGTACATACCAATGAAAGGTAGCACACCATTTGCACAATGCTGGAGTGTCATTTCTCCCCAATAAAGACTTACAGGTGCTAATATGCTGATCATACCATGTATTTAAATAATTCCACACATCTACATATGATTCAGACACATCAACAGTAAAAGACTTAGTGCACTTCTTGGCATTTTCATGAATTGCATTCATTGTTAAAAGAAAAACAGAATAAAATATTTACCACATATGTTCAGGACAAGGTGGCCAGTCTTGACATGGAGATCAAGTATGGGAGAATTCTCTGCTGTCTTTCACTAGATGCTGGTGAGACAAATTTTCGGCAGTGGAAAATTTGGACCTCATATCACCAACCATCTGAAGGAGAATTACTGTACTGCCTTGTACTGCGCTGCAGTGTTTGTCCTCCAGTCAATGGCCAAAGTTTTAGGAAGAGAAGAATTGATTCTAAGAAGGTCTGCACTGGAATGTACTGTGAGAGACGCCTCTTCAGGTCACCCCCCCCCCCCCCCCCCACCGGTTGTTTGTACTGGACTGGTCTCGCCACTGTTAGTGGTACTACACTATTCAAGTAGTCTGGACCTTTACTCAGTGAAGACACTAAGACAGTTCTGCTGTTATGACATTCATTTACTGCGCACAAGGTTTATATCTAGCTTAATAAATGAAAGGTATATACATCAAAATGTACTTTAGCTTAGAATAATCAAAGTCTCTGATACAAAAGAAAATTTCCAATCTGTATAGTGTCTTTTCTGCTTGCATCAGCAATTTAGAGAATTTGCCAGAATAACAAGTCTTTCCTTTCAAGCTGGTCTGCTGACAGTTTGTTTTCCATATCTTAAACATTATGTTCCTGAAGAATAACTCCTTTTATCCTTGGCCTATCTTGCGTATCATATTGACAAGACACAGCCGCATACAAGAGTTTGTCTTGACCTGCTTGTAGATAATAAATTTCACAAGCTGCATAGTTTATAAGAGAGAAAATATTCTACTTCTGATTCTTAACAATGAATGCCAAGCTATATATTTTTGCCAAGTTAGTTAACTGTGTGCACTGTACACACTGAAATGCAGAACATTTATTGTACATTTTCAGAAAAAATCCACTGAAGTCCATTTTAACCTGTTCTTTACTCTCACAGATCTGGTGTAATGGATAGGTGCTTCCATGTCATCCCTCTTTTTGGCCTGGTGGATATGGGCATCCTGAAGCAGTGTAGTAACCGCCTAATGTTCATCAACAACCACTTAATTTTAGAATAGATAAACACAATATGTGAGAAATGTAGCTACACAATGTCATTGGAAGCAAAGCTCTCACATGTACACATGAAAAATGCAAACCAGGTTGTCAAAATTACACCCCAAACACACACTACCTACACTAAGGAACAAATGCATAGGCCCACATATGCAGAGGTACGTGCGTGTATTCTTCCCAAATCTCCAAGACCTCCTAAAAGCATCTCTCAGTTGCCCCATGAATACTCAGACAGCGCCTCACACAACACAATTCTGAAAATCATAGTAGTCCTGTTTCCAAGCCTATAAGGCAACACACCACACAGCCAAACATTCTAGTTATTGGGGTTCCATTGTAAGACATACTGATGTCCATCTTACCAGGCTATACAAGGAGAAGATCCCAGTAAGCTGTCTGTCTGGAGCCAGATCATGCATGCACTTAGGTCTTTAAACCATGAGTATCAGTATGACATGGTCATAGTACATGTGAGTGTACACTACCGGAGACTTACCTCCCTGGACTTTATGTAGAAAGACAATATGGAGCTCTCTGGATGTGTCTCAGGCAGGTATATGTCTAGCTGTGAGTAGCATCCTACCTTCACCAATGATGATGCCACAGTACCAGCAAAAAATGATTGACTTCAGCAGTTGGCTTAGTTTTTGATATCACAACAAGGGAATCCAATATCTGTCGGCCTGGGGAGACATGATCGACAAACCACAATTCTTTGCCAGAGATTGTTTGCTCTTGTCACCACTTGGCTTCTGGATTCTGACAAAAACGTGATCTAGCCCCATAGTGCCTTTTTAGGGTGTGCCAGGTTGTTAAACTTTCCAATATAACAAAACTCACTGTTGACCACCTGCAGGTACTACTGCTCAATGCTAGGAGTTTAAATAAAAACTGCACTCCCTGGAAGAACACCTCACCCTAGAGAACGCAGAGATATATATGCAGTCATGAAAACCTGGTTCAGAACCATGGCGAGCACCTCGGCTAGCAAAGGCTACAATGCCTTTCATACATTTCGTTCCACCTCAGCTCAGTGTAAAACAAAAGGAAGAGGTGTTTCAGTGTTTGTAAAGGACAAGTGCACAATTAGACTCATCCAACAACATAACTCATTCAGGCTGCTCCATACCTAACTAACCATAGCTGCAACCCCCTATCGTATCCTTGTTAGCTACAGCTCCCCTAACATGAGTCTGGAAAACTACAGCTCCTACCTAAACCTACTGGAATCTCTTAACATTCAGCCTAATACCATACTTATGGGTGATTTCAACTACCCCTCCATAAACTGGGAGACTTGTATAACCCATAATTCCCTTGCTCAGAGGTTTTTGGGCTTTGTCAATGAAAACACCCTGGAGCAACTAAGTTAGCTCCCCAACTAAAGTACAAATGTCCTTGATCTGGTGTTCATGAACATGGGGGGGGGGGGATGCTGCTCCCTCCCATGCATCAACTTCTCTGTGGTGAGATATGACCACAAAATTATATCCTTTAGTTTTAAAACTAACCCAGAACTCCTGTCAAACTCCAAACCTGTTAAGAATTTTAAGTCCAATTACCTCAAACTGACAGCTTATTAAACTTCCACGCCCCTCTGAACCCAGATATCACTGAGGCCTACTCTGTGCTGTACACAGAAGCATAGTACAACCACATTCATAGCTACATAGAAGAGGCAGTACCTGTCCAAGTCAAACCTATGGTTACTGGAAAAAATAAACCACCATGGTGGACGCCCTAGAATAAATAGGCTGTTCAACAAAAATTAAAAAATCCTCTCCAAAGCCAAGAAGGAACAGACAAAACAGTGCAAAAGGACATTCATCAGTCTAAGCAAACAAATTATGGAGCTGATCAAATATGGCAAAGCAAACTATGAAGTAAAGATAGCCTCCTAGGTGAAAGATAACCATAAGGCTTTTTTTAATAATGTTCATAACATCAGGGGAAGCTCTCGGCAATGTGCTGAGTTGATCATGAATAACAACACTTAAACCCAGCCTCAAACTATGCAGACTTGTTGGCTGACAAGTTCAGTTCAGACTTCTACCCCCATCACCCCGCATCACCTCCTACCACACCCAATGAAATACCTGCAACCATCCCCCTACTAGTCACTGTAAAAGAACAGGTCCTTGCTGCACTCGCTAAAGTGAAAAACGCAGCCTCCATGTGTCCTGACAACATTCCATAATGCTTCTTAAATAGCTTAAAACAGACTCTGTCAAGGCCAATAGAAACCCTCTTTAACCACAGCCTCTGGACAGGCTTTGTCCCTGAGGAATAGAGGACTGCAACAGTCGATGTTCATGTTTCACTGTTGCAGTCATCACCTTTGGGTTATCCCTGCTGTGGTAGCCCTCGGTCGGCCCGAATACCACAGTCAATGTTTTTGTGCACCGGCTGCCACCACCTGTAGTCTGACGTCAGATCGTCAGTCCTATAAATCAAGGCAGCTGACGTCATTACATCAGTCTTTCTTGCCGTGGAGCCCATAGCAGAAGCAGTTCGCACGAGTGCCTGTCGGTCGCTACCAGAAGTTTCAGCAGAAAACGTCTAAAGCAAGTACCCCATTGGAGACCCTTTTTTCTTGCTCTAACCGATGTCTGAAAAAGTTAACAGTTGTCTAGTCTGTAGAAAGCAGATCCCACACCCGAGACTTTTCATTCTTACTGCATCACTTGTTTAGGCCTAGACCACAAAGTCCCTCATTGCCGGTTCTGTGCCATCTTTAATGTTAGAACCATTTGCCATAGAGCTCTTTTTGTAGACAATTATTTTCGTGTTCCGTCTTCAAATTCCAATATGGCGTCCCATCAACCAACAATCTGTCGATATTCCAAAAAAACATAGAGATAAAGATAGAGACAGGCCACACAAGGCTAAGCCATCTGACAACACTACCGCTAAGCAAGTCGTCAGTTCTCCGGAATTCAATGAGGAGCGTTCGCAGCCCTTGATGTCCGACTCACTTTCTACACAGGCCTCTGCTGAGACCCTTTCAGAGTCCGGTATGCCGCAGAAATCCACTTAGTCTTCCGACCCTTTCGCTGTCTCTGCCTCTGTTGGGTCCTGAACCATGACGCAGGCACCGGCTTCGAGGAGGCCTTTCACACTACCGATTCTAGAAAAAACCCGACATCTTCGCATCTGACTACTGCTTCTCAGAGACCAACGGATTCTCTCAGGCCTAGAAGCCAGGCCACTCCTAGGAAATCTGCTTCTAGCCACCATCTTGCTACTGCTCCCCCACCCCAAGCTCAAATGTTTAAAATGGCAGAGATCTCATCTCCCTTATCCGAGGCACTCAGGCCCCCACTCCAAAAAGGAAAAGGCATCCTTCTCCAGAAATTAGGACAGACCAAGAGTCTGAGGAATCTGATTATTCTGCTTTTGAAGAGGAACAACATCCCTTAACTATTTATGAGGATTCAGATGCAGAGGAATCCATCCCTTCTGCCTCCCCTCCAGATGACCTCTCCTTTGGGGAACCCTTCACTTCCACAGGGAACATTTTCAGTGGGAATCTCAAGACTTCCCACAGTCAAAGAAACGACTTAGAGAGTTTCTGGACCTGGCCATCCCACCTTTTTTGGAAGTGGTGGATGATATTTTTCATGAATCCAGCTTAGCCCCTGATGTCCTGCCTCCTGCTCCAACTAAACCTGACATGTACTACAGAGTACCGGATTCTCGCAGATACATGTAGAGGAATCCTGCTGCAGACCCAGAGGTCATTACACAGGCACTCAAAGGAGCTAAGATTAGTTCTTCCAAGAATCCTCTTCCTTCTGACAAAGACTCCAGAGCTCTGGACAGATGGGGTAAGAAAGTATACACGTCTGCAACCTTAGCTATCCGAGCATTCAATTGTCAGTTCCGTATGTTAAAATATCAACAACACACTTTGGAACAATTAAGACAGAAGATTGCTACCTCTCCTGACAGTGCCAACTCAGAAGAGCTGGCAGAATTACTACACTCTGCTTGTCAAGTGGCCAAACACTCATCACAATATGGATATGATGCCCTAGAAGCCTCTAGCAGGGCAACAGTGGCAGGATCTGTTATCAGAAGACATGCATGGCTGAAGTAACAACCTTTCCCAGATCATGTCAAGTCTAAACTTATTGATGCACCCCTAGATAAGTAATGCCTGTTTGGGGAAAAAGCAGAAGAGGTGCTTAAAAAGATGGAAGACAAAGCAAAATCTATGCAATGACTCTCCCTCCCCCCTCTGCCCTCCTTTCACTCATCAAAAACTAGGAGGAAGGCTCACCCTCTTCAAGGACAATTGGGTCTCTATAACTAAGGACCAATGGGTCTTAAAAAGAATTTTTCAGGGATACAGATTCTCCTTCAGCGAACTCCCTATTCCAAGAGGGTACCCACGCCTCCACACCAAACCAGTGGGCAGAGGCATTGAAACAGGTCCAAACTCTAATATCCCAGGAAGCAGTAGAACCTGTGCCTCCAGATCAAACAGGAAAAGGTTTTTACTCCAGACTATTCCTTGTTCCAAGTAAAGAGGACACTTGGCACCCCATCATGGATCTGTCCAAACTGAACACCTCCTTGGTGGTCCCCAGATTCAAAATGCTAACCTTGCAGCAGCTCCTGCCTATGCTCACACAAAATGCCTGGCTTGTGACACTAGACCTAAAAGATGCCTACCTCCACATCCCCATCAGGGAATCATGCAGAAAATTCCTGCACTTCAGAGCAGGTTATCAACACCTTCAGTTCTCTGCACTGCCCTTTGGCTTACCTACTGCTCCCAGAGTATTCACCAAATGCTTGTCTCCAGCTATAGCATTCTGCAGACAGAGAAATATACAGATTTACCCTTACCTGGACGACGACTGCCTCATTCAGGCAGAGTGCAAAGAAAAGTTGCACCAGGACCTTCTCTTTGTCAAATCACATCTAACTTCCCTAGGGTTCACCATCAACGAGAAAAAAAATCAAAGCAAAACCCCACCAGAAAAATAGTTTTCCTGGGAGCTGTGCTAGACACAGCAACCCAAATGGCCTTCCTACTCCCAGAAAAGTAGAGCTTCCTGCCTCTCTACTTCACCCAGCTGGCTTCCAGAAGTCACCTCACTGTGAGGAAGTTCCTGCAAGCACTGGTATCTGATACATGGCATCTTGCATCCTTCTCATCCCTCTCGCCTCACATGAGAAAACTTCAGTGGTACTTAAAGAACCTTTGGTGTCAGCACTCTCAGTACTTAGAGATCACTCTCCCTCTGATCCCTTGTATAAGAGCTGAATTTCTGTGGTGGGCAGAGGCCTGTGCCATGAACAAGGATCTTCCCTTCATCCTCCACCCTTCCGGCCTGACCATCACCATCGATGCCTCATACATTGCTTGGGGTGCTCACCTAGCAGGCAGGTGTACCCAAGGCCTTTGCAGTGCCCAGCAACTTCACTTGCACATCAACCAGAAATAAGTGATGGCAGTGCAAAAGGCTCTGACTTCCTTCCAACCCCGTCTCAGGCCAGGGGTCCTCCTGATAAAAACAGACAACACCACAGTAATGTGGTACATCAACAAGCAGGGGGCCACCCAATCGTACCCCCTGTGCAGGTTAGCCATGAGTCTCTGGCTTACAGCCACCTCCATGGGGCTACACCTACTTGCCCAGTACTTACCAGGGATCAGCAACACACTGGCAGACCACCTAAGAAGAAACTTACTAGACCCCCACAAATGGCAGCTCCACAGAGAAATCTTTCTGCAAATCACCCATGAGTGGGTGACTCCAGAAGTGGACCTCTTCGCCTCGCACCTCAACCACCAACTGCACAAGTTCTGTACCAGGGAATATCCCCTCCTAGCATGGAAGATGGATGCCTTGACCTTCCCCTGGAACTCCCTCTTTGTGTACGCATACCCTCCTCTGACCCTTATTCCCAAGGTTCTGATCAAAATAAGAGAGGAGACACCAAAGGCCATCCTCATTGTTCCAGATTGGCCCAGACAGCATTGGAACCCTTTATTACACAGTCTGACCTTACAGCCCTTAAAGCTGCTTCCACTGATATCAGTCCTCTTGACCTAGGTGGGGAGGTACTGCACCCAGACCTACAGTCTCTGAAACTTTCAGCATGGCTTATACACTAAAAACTAACAAGGAGTCCCTGCTAAGCAAACAGGTCCTGGATATCATCACAGAGGCCAGAAGGCCCAGCACAAGAAAATCATGTGCAGGAAAATCGAAAAGATTCTGCTCCTGGAAACAATCAAAAGAGGGCAGTACCTCTCAACCTTCCATCCCACTCATCCTGGATTACCTAGCAGAGTTGCTCAAATGTGGTCTTTCTTTGTCCTCTATTAAAATCCATGCCTCGGCCATCTCTGACCATTATGATTCAGACTCACCCCTCTTCTCTCATCCTTTGATTAAGCAATTCCTCAGATGGGCTTCTAATATCAGGTCTCCCAGAAGGCCACCAACGCCACCCTGGGACCTGAATTATGTGTTAGAAAAACTAACCTTACCTCCTTTCGAACCTGCCACTTCAACAGAATTGAAATACCTCTCTTGGAAGACTGCCTTCCTACTAGCTATCACCTCAGCCAGAAGGGTCTCAGAACTTCAAACTCTCATGGCTGTCGAGCCCTTCATAATTTTCCATGCAGATAGTTTCCCCTGAGGGCTAACCCCTCCTTTATGCCCAAGGTGGTATCTGATGTGACCCTTAACTATCCCATACACCTTCCCACCTTCTTTCCCAACCGTCAAAACAAGGGGGAAAGAATTCTACACTCACTAGACGTGCACAGACAACTCAGATACTGTCTAGACCGTACTAAGCCATTCAGAAAAACAGACTAGCTTCTTGTAAGCTTTGCTCAGGGGCAGAGGGGAAGCCCATCTCCAAACAGACCATTTCCTAATGGATTTCACACTGTATCCATTTTTGCTACAGACTACATGGGAAACCCATTCCCTAAGTCTGTCCGTACCCACTCCACTAGGGCAACCTCCACTTCCACTGCCTTCCTCAGAGGAGTACCTACCAGGGACATTTTGGAAGCGGCCACCTGGACTTCTGTCCATACCTTTGCAAAGCATTACCACCTACCTCTTTTCTCAAAATCTAGGGCAGGGTTTGCCTCTGCAATTCTGTAGGGCCTCCTGTCCCATACCTAGGACTCAACCTATCCTTCTGCCTTTTCCTCAGCTTTGGAAATCCTCCCACAGGTGATGACTGCAACAGTGAAACACAAAGAACATAGTACAGTTGTGTACACTTACCATAAATGTAGATGTTCAAGTGTATTCACTGCTGCAGTCTTGGTTCCCTCCCTCCACCCCCCCCCCCATTTAACATCTTCCCCTAGGGGGACACAAGCTTCCCAAGGTGGGTTTTAGCCACAGGGACCACTTCTCTCTTATCCCTTGTGCTTCTGACAGGTTAGGGCAAGAAAAACTGTTGTAATGACATCAGCTGCCTTGCTTTATAGCACTGACGACCTGATGTCACACTACAGGTGACAGCACCCGGCGCACAAAAACATTGGTCCTGGTATCTGGGCTGACAGAGGGCTACCACAGCAGGGATAACCTACAGATGATGACTGCAACAGTGAATACACTCAAACATCTACATTTATGGTACGTGTACACAACTGTACTTTCCTCTGCATAAGGGGGGGGCCCATCAACTGACCCAGTAAACTACAGACCCATAAGCCTGACCAGTCTTAATAAGGCCATGGAGAGAATTGTCATGAATCTGATCAGTAATGACCCAAGTAATCTCCAAACAATGGACCAGACCCAATTTATCTTTGTCAAAGGGAGGTCTCGCCTCCTGAATCTGGTAGACTACTACAAGAAAGTCACCAAGACCACAAATGAGGGTAAAATGGTACACACAACTTATCTGTGCATGGCCAAAGCTTTTGACCCAATCCCCCTCAAGAATCATAGATAAACTTACTGCATTAGTAATAAAACCCCTACATTGTCAGGTGGATAGCAAACTGGCTCACTGACTGAGCACATGTTGTCTGGATAGGCAAATCCTCCTCTGATAAGAAACCTGTTACTAGCAGTATCCCAGAGTACTTTGTATTGGGACTCCTCCTGTGTGGTGTATACATCTCTGAAGTGAATGCCAGTGTTGTGGGCCTCTGGGTCACCAAGTTCACTAATGACTGATGTAAACTAGGAGGAATTATCAAATCCCCAAACAATGTTGATATCCTGCAAACAGGCCTACAAATGACAAACGACTAGTGCCCAAACCATGGTCTGAGAACTAAATATTAAAAAATGCATAATCATATTCTTTGGTAAATTAGATATCCCTGCAAATTATGATGTTGATAGCACACCCTGAAAGTAGACACAGTGGGAGAGACCTAGGAACGTAGATAGATAGTAACCTAAACCTTTACCACCAGGTAACTACTGTAGTGAGGAAATTCTTCTGTGTGGCTCATCCTATAAGCAAAGGCATAGCAATGGTAGCAACCTCAAAGGAAGTCATAGTACTCAGCCCTCATCAGACCCATAATCGAATAGAGTGCACTCTTCTTCATGTACTCTTTTGCATGTAACTAACCAGGCACTTACACCAAATGGAGCTGTGCCAGAGGTTTCTCAATAAAAAAATGCAAATCATAAAACATACGTCTTATGTGGACCTGACCTACAAGGCATTCTTTCATCCAGCCCTAATAAAAATATTACATACTTGCAAGAAAAATTATACAAGGGTTATGCAGTCCATGGACCTAAACCTTATTTGTGGCTCTAACAGAACTTGCTAGAGAGACAGATTTGTATCCCAAAGGCTACCTTGTCTATGGAATAAACTTCCTGTCTTCATAAAACAAAGCCCATCTCTCACTCTGTTCAAAAACAGTTTGGACAAATGTATGGGGAACTGTAAATTCACTCCTAGGGTACTGCCAATGTGTCCCTTATGGACAGAGGCAGTCTGTAAAATGACCCAGGGCTACAACACCCAGAGACCCAGTACTACTCCTTCCCAAATCTGGGGAATTAAGATATAATATTGTCATATCCTGGGTATTATTGGCTAGGCTTGTAAAGGCTGTAGTGACATTAGCCTAGTAATCACTTATGAACCTAAAGGTGCCTGAAGGAAAATCAGGGCCTAAAAGACTTGAACTGACACTTTAGGCTGTGGAGGCCTTAGCCCTGAATTCAGTGTCTTATACACTCCTTAGGGATGATCTATGCTTTGCCTTCTGGGCCATTATGGATGTAGCAGTCCAGGTATGACTGGTCTGTCACTCCTTAAAAAGGGAGGTAAGGTCTAATGGTGGGTAGTGGCAAGACATAAATAGCCAAATGGCCAAGTTGCCTTATACATTCTTTGATTCTGTAAAGTCCAGGTAACCAGGCAAACTAAGCTCTGCCAGACACTGATCCTTTATTATTTGTATCATTAAAAAAAAAAAAAAACTTAACTAGTAAGGTATGACATGTCTGGTGTTATGGCGAATATTGAGAAGATATAATTATTTAAGACCTGTATCTGCTCTAACTGACTTGTCTTTGACTTGGTGCGTTAGAAAGCAGACTTGATACTCACTTCCTGTACATCTCGAGCTTCTGATTTAAAAATAGATACTTCACATGCTTCTGGCATTAGTGTGTCAGATGTTCAGTTCTCAAATTGGTGAGCTTGCATGCTTATTTATTTATTACATGTAGTCCTTTCCTATCAGAAAAATACTGTGCAAGGAATCTGATCGAGTTTGTTCATTCGTTTCAAGCTTTTCAAGTTTATTTGCTGCACACGTTTTGTCTCTCTCTTGCTCAGTGAAATGTCCTTGAGTTGTTACTAATTTTAAATACATTAAAACACTAACATGTCACGTGGAGATTAGAACTTTTTTCAGTTTCCACATTGTGTTTTTTTAACTGAGAATCTAGTATGCTTCTGTCAGGGGGTTAGTAAAGACATAATATTTCTGCTGTACAGTGCCCTGATCATGCCATGCCTTGAAAACTGTGTGCACTTCTAGAGGCCTGAATCATTGTGGCATAATTGCATATCAGGGGCAAATAACCTTTTGTGACATTGAGGTCCCTCTCCTGTATGCTTTTAAATTTTCCATAGCTTTTCATAATTCCCCTAAATGAATTTTCATAGCCCTTCTCTGTTTTGTGATATCTTCATATTTTTCAGAGGGATTTATATCATTAAACTGAGCCATGATATGTCAGTTAACCCCACCATCAAACCACAACCCACAGACTATCTATGTGTAGTCTTCGAACCCACTGAAACTAAAAACATATCACTGTTTACAGTGTTTTGTAGGAAGACAAGCCCCCTGTACCCCCACACCCCACCTACTTTATATATACTGTGAGATTACACAGCAGGGAAAAAACAGTACTGGACTCCACCATCAGCAGGGTTCTTTCAATTGCAAGCACAAGAAGTAATTAATGTAACTAAAACACAGCATCTTGAAGGGGACAACCTGTGTCAAAACAGATGAGTTCTAAATGGTTGTGTAAAGCTATTAACTTTTCTTGTGCTCACCACAACAAATCTGTTCTAGGCAGGGTCAAGGCCCTCTCTTCCAGGGCCTTGGCTTCATCTCTGCCTTTCTGGAAAGGGTTGGATTCTAGAAATATTGTAGAAGCTGCTACTTAGTCTTCTGCACATACAAAGTACTATAAGCTTGATTCCTTTGTTAGATCCAGATCAAGCTTTGCTTTCCAGGGGTTTCTAGACTCTTCTCCTTCCACCTCCCAAATGTAATTAGCTATGGTAATCTGTATAAAGAAAAACTGTAAGGCACTCGTTATAACTTCCTGCTATCTACATTGCATCCTGTCAGTCTATGATTAAGTAATAAAGGAAACACCACTCAGTCTCTTCTTATTTTATTGAATGGCAAAGAAAAATGTGGCACAATTTACTCCTCAGGTCTCTACTGAAAAGGCATTAATTTGCTTATGCTGTACATGTGAAATTTTTCTTTACACAGATTACTGTAGCTAACTACATTTTTGAGGTGGAAGGAGTAGAGTCCGGGAACCCCTGTAGAGTGGTATTAGCATATACCCCCTATGATTAAGAAGTCCAGTGAAATTTAGCAGAACAAGTCTACACAAGGATCAATGTACTCTATTCTTCCTTTCAGAGATTCTAACCTGTGTTGTGTTTTTTCTTCTCCCAGTATTTTCATGTTTGATCCATAGTTAGCTGTCTTTCTATTTTATATTGTTACATTCCCCATTTAGTCCAGATTTTCAACCACAGGATCTCTGTACAGTTTTCTATATTTTTCTCTTCAATACCTATTTGGTAACTTTCATTATTTCCGGTCCTACTGGAAATGACCTAGTTTTCCTGTCTGGTTTTCACTCTCTTGCCATCTTATACAAACCCATCAGACCTTGAACTTGTTCTTTAAAATAGTTTTCCAGTTAGCTTGATATGAGTTTGTTATACCTTCACATAGACAGCACAGCAAACTAACATCTTTTCAGTAGAGGCTTGAGGAGAAAAGTTTCACAAGAAATTATAACAGCAGTACATATACAACATACAAAATATTTAAGGCTGGCCGCAGTGGTGCATCGGGTAGGGTTGTTGCTTCACAGCAAGAGGTTCTCTGCTTCGATTATTGACTGGGGTGCCTTCTGTGCAGAGTCTGCATGTCCTTCCTGCGATCGCTTGGGTTTCTTCCGGGTGCTCTAGTTTGCTCCCACATTCCAAAGACATGCTGCAGGTGGATTGGACACACTAAATTGGACCAAGGTGTGTGTGTGTGTGTGTGTGTGTGTGTGTGTGTGTGTGTGTGTGTGTGTGTGTGTGTGTGTGTGTGTGTGTGTGTGTGTGTGCATGTGTGTGCCTTCTGTGAAGGTTGGGTGCTGGGCTGGCAACTTGACACTGTAAAAACTCCACTGCCAATTCTTCTGCAGACCAATGTTCTGCTGTGGTGACCCCTAACGGGAGCAGCTGAAAGAAGAAGAAAAAGAATATTCACTTGAGATTTAGCAGCATTACATACAAAGCTCCATATAATTTATTTACAGTAGTAATTATTACAACATACAAAATGATCAGGTAACATTATCAACTTGCATACAAAGTGCGGATGGATAAAGCAGATAATTATGAAACAACCATATTTTGCAGCAGCATAATCAGCATTAATTGCAATCAGGTTTAGTACATTGTTAGATGTAATTGTATGAATGTTGTCTTAAGAAGAGTAGAATAAAGAAAAACGAGAGCAGAGAGAGTTACTGACATGTAATGTCATGGATGGGAGATCGTAAGTTTACCCCGGGGGGTCATCTCTGTGTCACTACTAGACAGAGGCATAGTAAACTAAACCCTAAAAGGGCGTAGTATTCTCATCCTAAGGGGTGGTGTAAGCCACATACACTCTGGCTAGGCTTATAAATGCCCTAGGGCAGATAGCCTAGTACGAACCTATGAACCCATGTATGTCTATACAGGAAAGGTAGTTTAGGCATAGTTTAGCCTTGGAGACGCAGGGGTATAGTTAGGAGTGAACCAGGAACAGTTTTAATTTATCTTTGAAGATATGTACATTGAGTTGACTGAAGGGGGAGGTGAGTTCCAGGATTTTGTGATACGATTGAAGTAAAGAATATTACCTGCTTTGTTTTGAGCTTTATGAATTGAGCAGAGATGTTTGTCAGTAGACCATTGAGCTGTACTGGTGGATTGGAGTTTGTCTACTGTTTAGAGTAGGGTAGCTTTCAGGATGAAAGATTAATCTATGTGCAGACTGAAGTGAGGAGGAGAGAGTGCTCAAGACAATTTAGGTGCCTGAGGGCAATACAATTACATATGGAGTTTGGCTTGTTGGAAGCAAATTTAGCTATTTTTTATAGCATATTCTAGTTTTGTTGTTGGTAAACTAAAGGTTGGTGAAAATAGAAGTGGCATACAGAAGTGTAGGAAGCAGATAGGTGCATGCTAAATGTTATCAAGCTGCTTTCATTCAGATATTATTTGGCTGTATATAGCACTCAACTTCTGTTGTGTGTGTATTTTTTATTTTTTTATTGCTGGTTAGACATGGAGGTTGAATGTCATGGTGTTGTCTACTGTAAGCACTAGTAATTTAGTTTTGGAGACTTTCTTGACATTTGTGTTATTTGCAGAGGTAATTTGAAAATTAGCTTTGAATTTGATTTGACAATTAGGAGTGAAAAGTAGTGGTTTTGTAGTTTTGTCTTTTTGGGTTTAATATTAGATTTGATTTTCCTAGCCATTTTTCTGTTCAGGAGAATGAATGTTGTATGAGCTGTTACAGAAGGATAATAATTTGGGCAGAGCAGGTAAGGGTTGCATCACTGAAGCATTGGACTAGTTTGGGGTGTTTTGAGGCAGTGTCTAATTTATTGGTAAATGTATTAAGCAGTAGTTGTCTTAGTGTCGAGCCTTGGGGAATACTGGCAGAGATTGCTAAGAAAGTAGAGATGCTAGAATGCCATTTGACAGATTGCGATCTGTCGGACCGTTAACTGAGGAACAATGAGTGACTGGAGTAGGGCAGACAAGTGAAGCTAGCTGATGGAGCAGTTTATTGTGAGAGACGGTGTCAAAGGCTGTAGATAGTCCTAGAAAAGGGCAGGTATAACATTACCTGTATTGTGGATGTGATTAATGCTGTTAGAGAAGTCTGTTAGTGCAGTAGTGGTTTGGTTTGGTCTGTGCTGATGCTGAGTGGTGGATGGGAGAGGAAGTTATTGTTAAGAATGTGGTTGAGTTGAGAATAGATACATTTTCTAATATTTTTAATGGGGGTGGTATGGCTATAGATCTGTAGTTGGAAGGATCAGTTGCCTTTCCCTACTTGTACAGGAGTGGGTTAAATGATTTCTTCCACAAGGAGGTGACATGAGACTGTTAGATGCACGTGTTAATGAGTTATTGAGACAGGATAAGCAGTGGCATCTGCTGCAGTTTTCAGGTTTTCCCTGAATAGGTTATCTACACAAACGAGGTAGGTTTTAGCTCTAGTAGTTGCTTTTTAATGATAGAGGTTGGGACAGTGTTGATGGAGAAATGTTATGATTGCTACTGACATGAAGTAAATGGATAAATGGTTCATGTTTGCGTTAAGTAGTGATTTTATGGTGTCTATGAAATGGGAGTTAAATAATGAAGTGATATTGTCTGTATGCACGACAGTGTATGGATTGGGCTTCTCAAAGTGTTTTTGATTCATCTCAAGAAAGTAACAACATTTTTTGGTGATTTGTAAGTTAAATTAGAAATGTATTTTATTGTTTTTAACTTTTATTGTGATTTGATTCTGAATTTTTTGAAGTTTTGGAGATTTTCCTGCATTATATTGTTAACCTGCCATGTTTTCCATGCCTTATTTCTGTCTGGCATTAATGTTTTGGCTTTTACAGATAGCCAGGGACCAGTGTCTTCTTTGACTGCCTTTCTGATTATGGGTGCTAGTTTGTTTACAGCATTGAGGGAGGTAGTATTAAATAGGTGGACTGTATCATCTTGGTGAATGGTTTTAAGAGTACTCCAGTTTGTAGAGGTAAGAATGACTAAGAAAGTTTTTTTTTTTTGTTAAAGTCAGGTAGATTTTTTACTATAAAATGGTATTTCATATAGGTTCATAGCTCAGTATTAGGCTAGCTGCCCTTGCAGGCCATTTAAGCTTAGCCAGTTTCCCTGTTTGTGCTAGAGTTAGCCTAGCCCATTTAGTTAGAGATTGGCCTTACCCATCCCATGGTCGATTATATATTACCCCTAATGAGAATAACTGGGATCATACCACAGATGATTTAAGGGGACTAATGCATGGGATAAAGCATTGATGAGCTGCCTCTTCCATTAGTAGTATGTGGGTAGTCCTGGTGTAAAATTTCTTAGTCCCATCCAAAGATCCAAGTTGCACTAGAATATGGACAGGGATGAACTTTAATTTATGTGGATGGGGGAGTCTGTTTCAGAGCAGTAGTATCCTCTGTGAGATGTACCCATCTCTCCAAACCATTCTGTTGATGTTGCAGAAAAGGTTTAGATCCATAGACCATGCATTTCTGATGCACTTTGACTTGCTCATATGCTGTAAATCCATCAGTTTTGGGTCAGAGGATGCCTTGTATGCCAGACATGGGTTATCTCTTAGTAGTCTGTAGGATACCAAGTATAGCGACAGCAGAGCTTTGAGACGGCCCATGTAAGATATGTTGTTTAGGCCTTGTATCCTTTTAGTAAGTTATCTCTGTGGGCGTTCCAGTTGTTGCACATGCCTGAACAGATACACGCCAGAGAGGACAGTATATTCAATGATTGGCCTAATGAGGGCTGAGTATAGGGGAACAGTGGTATCCCTAGGTTTAGACACAGTCCCCCTTTTATAAGCTTTGCAGTGTAGAAAGACTTTCTTACAGCAGTGGACACATGTTGATCAGAAGTTAGGTCACTGTCCACATAAGTTCCCAAATCCTGAGTCAAAAACTGAGTCAACTCTTAGGAATGTATTGTTGCTGTGGTAGTTCCCTGGGGTAGATGACTTCCCAAAGGATACAGTAATGTATTTTTTGGCATTTAATTTCAGCTCATGATTTTGGCACCAGTTATTTATTTGGGACAAACCTTCCTACAGGATAGCCAAGTAATATGGGGATTCAGTGACTGCTATTAGGGTGTAGTCATCTACAGACTTAGTCAGAGCCCTTTGGTATTGGCTTTTACTTTAGAAAAGTATATGCCAAACAGGAGAGTTCTTGGGTTAAAGAGTTGTGTGCCTAAGGGCCAAGATTGGTAGAGGATTGCTAAATTTATCTAGTAAGGTACCTGAAGATGGAATGTTATCAGCTTTGTTTGCCTAATGTGATAGTGTTATATGCAGGTGAGATAGAATTTTGAATCTGAGGATTTTCCTGTCATTTAGTCTGAGGAGGGAGACGAGTATTTCTGCATTATTCGCTTTCACCAGTAATCTGGCTTCTTCAGAGTCGTTATTTAAAATTCCCCATCAGTTTTTAAACCGTAGATTTCACACCCATTGGATAAAACACCAGCCACACTTCAATTAATTATGTATATCTCTTAAAAACACAGTCTATGTCCTGTTGAACATAGAATTTCTACAATATCATAAAAATATACAAAGAGATATAAATAAATATATAAATGCAACCAGTCATAAAAATTCATACCGTTACTGTTATATTAACATAATGTCAAAATGCTCAACTACTTATCATACAAATGTGGTAAGTTTTGAACACTACACCTGTCAAATTTTAAATTTGCTGGGATCTCAATTTCAGCAGTGGTTTAAGTGAGATATTGTCGTTCAATCCAGGATGCCTACATGCATCTAATCTGATTTGCCATTCAGTCTCCAATGCCCCCACCTTACTAGATATATCACCCCCCTGTTCATAATCTACAACATGTCCTATAATAAAAAACACAAACTTTTTAAAATTTGTGCACTTAGTACTGTGCAGATACAATGCATTGTGTGTGTCACCCTTACTAATAGATCTCACATGTTCTGCAACCCTGTCACGCAGCCTCCTTATAGTCTTCCCAACATAGTAGGCCTCACAGGAGGTACATGTCGCGACATAAACCAAATTTTTAGTGCTACAGTTACATTGACCAGGGCAGGGAATTGTAAATTTGTACCCTCCCACACATACATAGCTACCTTCATTGATGAACCTGCACCATCTAGAAAACCACATTTCTTCATAGCAGATTTCAAATACTTCTTCCCCTTCTTTTCAAAGAGGCCTTTCAAGTTTTCACCCCTACTGTAAACTATAACTGGATCCTTACCGACGATTTTCTTCACTTCTTCACTAAAGTAGCATTTCCAAATATCCCTAACCATATTGATCAACTCAGGTGTCTTGTTGCTGTATCTAATTACAAGTCTCGCCTCATCAGTTTTGTCCACATTACTTGGATTGTTTCCTTCCATTGATGTCACCCCTGCATGCAAAATTGGGGCATATTTATCACCCCTTTTCCTATATACATCTCTTTTTATACTTAACAGCAATTTCAAAGGGTACCCCACGGTCCATGAACATACCAATGAGTTTGAATATCTCCATCTTAAAGGTAGCCTCATCACTGACCAACCTCGATGTCCTTACCATCTGCCCCTTGATCACTCCCTTACGCTGATGCAAGGGATGACAGCTGCTAAAGTGCAACAGGGAGTTAGAATAATTTTCCTTTCTATAGATGTTACTTTCAAAGCCCCCCATTTTTTTACTAATAGTTAAATCCAAGAAATTAATCTTGTCAACACTCCAAGAGAATGTAAATTTCAAAAACTCAGTTGTTTTGCCCAAGTATTCAACAAATTTAACTGCAGATTGTTCATCTCCCTTCCATAAAATCAAAATATCATCCAAAAATCTATTATACATTACGATTTTTGGGTGATATTTTGATTTTATGGAAGGGAGATGAACAATCTGCAGTTAAATTTGTTGAATACTTGGGCAAAAACAACTGAGTTTTTGAAATTTACATTCTCTTGAAGTGTTGACAAGATTAATTTCTTGGATTTAACTATTAGTAAAAAAATGGGGGGCTTTGAAAGTAACATCTATAGAAAGGAAAATTATTCTAACTCCCTGTTGCACTTTAGCAGCTGTCATCCCTTGCATCAGCGTAAGGGAGTGATCAAGGGGCAGATGGTAAGGACATCGAGGTTGGTCAGTGACGAGGCTACCTTTAAGATGGAGATATTCAAACTCATTGGTATGTTCATGGACCGTGGGTACCCTTTGAAATTGCTGTTAAGTATAAAAAAAGATGTATATAGGAAAAGGGGTGATAAATCTGCCCCAATTTTGCATATAGGGGTGACATCAATGGAAGGAAACAATCCAAGTAATGTGGACAAAACTGATGAGGCAAGACTTGTAATGAGATACAGCAACAAGACACCTGAGTTGATGAATATGGTTAGGGATATTTGGAAATGCTCCCTTAGTGAAGAAGTGAAGAAAATCGTCGGTAAGGATCCAGTTATAGTTTACAGTAGGGGTGAAAACTTGAAAGGCCTCTTTGAAAAGAAGGGGAATAAGTATTTGAAATCTGCTATGAAGAAATGTGGTTTTGTAGATGGTGCAGGTTCATCAATGAAGGTAGCTATGTATGTGTGGGAGGGTACAAATTTACAATTCCCTGCCCTGGTCAATGTAACTGTAGCACTAAAAATTTGGTTTATGTCGCGACATGTACCTCCTGTGAGGCCTACTATGTTGGGAAGACTATAAGGAGGCTGCGTGACAGGGTTGCAGAACATGTGAGATCTATTAGTAAGGGTGACACACACAATGCATTGTATCTGCACAGTACTAAGTGCACAAATTTTAAAAAGTTTGTGTTTTTTATTATAGGACGTGTTGTAGATTATGAACAGGGGGGTGATATATCTAGTAAGGTGGGGGCATTGGAGACTGAATGGCAAATCAGATTAGATGCATGTAGGCATCCTGGATTGAACGACAATATCTCACTTAAACCACTGCTGAAATTGAGATCCCAGCAAATTTAAAATTTTAAAATTTGACAAGTGTAGTGTTCAAAACTTACCACATTTGTATGATAAGTAGTTGAGCATTTTGACATTATGTTAATATAACAGTAACAGTATGAATTTTTATGATTGATTGCATTTATATATTTATTTATATTTCTTTGTATATTTTTATGATATTGTAGAAATTCTATGTTCAACAGGACATAGACTGTGTTTTTAAGAGATATACATAATTAATTGAAGGGTGGCTGGTGTTTTATCCAATGGGTGTGAAATCTACGGTTTAAAAACTGATGGGGAATTTTAAATAACGACTCTGAAGAAGCCAGATTACTGGTGAAAGCACTTAGTCGTATTTGTGATGGAATAAACGGTTTTTTGCTCTTCATTGGGCGGTGAAGTGTTCTTTGTGGTTACTTTTTAATTTATAATTCTACTTGCCCTTGTGGGTGGAATTGGCCTATATTTCTGCATTATTGACAACGAGGAGAGTATCTCAGTTGAGAGAGAGATTTCCAGAGTGCTAGAATGCATTATAGCTTTGCCACCACCATTTTTTGTTTGCCTTTCTGTCAAGTGTGTGTGTGTGTGTGTGTGTGTGTGTGTGTGTGTGTGTGTGTGTGTGTGTGTGTGTGTGTGTGTGTATGTATATATATATATATATATATATATATATATATATATATATATATATATATATATATGTATATAAACACACACATACATACGTATATGTTGTAACCTGGTTGGGCAGTGCCGTCATATTTGATGTCTGGCTTCAGCCAAGTTTCAGAGATGGCTAGGATAATAAGAACATGGGCATTTAAGCCTGCATTAAGGTCAGTTTTGCTGTTGATGCTTCTGATATTGTTAAGATAGAATTTTACTGTAGACTGAGTTGTGGACTCAGTACATAGGTGTGAGGGTGGAGGACACCCAGACAAATTCATACTAGGCCCAGAGTGAATATCACCAATGAGTTGTATTTTTAGGGGAGGGACATAGAGGAACAGTGGTTTGTTTTATTCTGGTTTTTAGGGTGAATATTTGGCATAAATGGATGAGGCTACAAGAACTGGGCATTTAAAGAAGCCTGTGTAGGAGCTGTTATAGAGGTTTGGTGATATATAGGGGATGTTGGGCAGTAATGTTGTTGGAGTTATTAGAAAATCAGTGAAGGGAAGGTGGATGATATGGTATGAGGAGGAATGTGCGAGTATGATTATGAAAGTAAGCATTGCATTCTGTATGGGTAGGTAACATGTTGCATGGGAAGAACACAAGGTGTCCCAGACATTTCATTCCTAGGCACCAACATTGGCCTGAGTCCACTGTCTGTCTTAAACTTAAGCTCAAACTAAGGGAAAATTTGTTTGCATAGATTATAGCATGCACAGTACATTCATTTTTTTTTTCATAGGCTGTCAATATGGCCATTCTGGCAATTGTATTCAGTAATTTCTGAAAATAAAATGTTACATTACCCTTCGAGTTCTGCAAATAAGTAAAGTTAAAACTCCATTAATTTGTGTTTACTTGCTCTTTACAGGCTTTCACAAGTAATTCAAAACATAGCAAAAAAATCTTACTATGACCATTATAGAGCCTTCTAGTCTTCATATTATTTCACACAAATACTACCTGTGCTGCATCAGTCATCAAGCAGCTTTTCTTTTTTTAATCTGCATTCTTTTCTTCTCTGGTATGCTCTTCTTGAAGAGCAGAAAAGTTTTTGAAGTCTTACTCCATGCTTCTTCTAGCCACATTTTTCTTTATGTATGGTACCCTTTACCCAGCCAACACCTACTGTAACTGATGTCCCCAGGTCTGCGCATTCCTGCCTCAAATTTCACATTGTATTCTCCAGTCACATGAATGTTGGTCAGGAGCAGTTTAAGCCAGGCAGGGTTAAATTACTTAAATCTTCTGCGCTGTTGGCCCAATTACTTTTAAGCAGTCTCCACAGCAAAGTCCATGTCACAAAGACTTCTGTTCTTTCCAGCTTTATTTTCTTTCTTGGAATCCATAAGCTGTAGGGGATTGTTTTCTCTTGGAAGAAAAGACTGTAGCCTGATCAAAATCATCTCAGGCATTTTGATCATTAAATACTGGAGCAAGGACACTTATAGGTTCATAGGTTCATAGGTTCATACTAGGCTATCTGCCCTAGGGCATTTATAAGCCTAGCCAGAGTATGTTTGGCTTTCGCCACCCATTTTAAATTAATTTTGCTATGCCCTTTTTCGAGGTTAGTATACTGTGCCTCTGTCTAACAGTGACACAGAAGTGATACCCGGGGTAAACCTACGATCTCCCATCCACTCATCAAGATTCCTCTTGAAAAGAGTCAATGAGGGACTCTGCCTAACCTGGACTGGGATTTTATTATAGAGTGAAGGGAGCCTCTGGGTTATGAATCTGTCCCTCCAGCATGTCCTATTTATTTCAGTGCTGAGGTTCAAGTCTCTTGAGCGTGTAGCTCGATGGGATTTGGATTTTTTGAGGTGCAGCATGTCCCTTAATTCCGGGTTGGACATGGCCTTATACGTCAGGCACAGGTCACCTCTGAGCAGGCGGTATGCCACTGAGTAGAGCTGGAGTTTCTTTAACCGGGCAGCATATGGCATCTGTTTGAGCCCTTTGATCCTCTTGGTGAGGTACTTTTGGGGTCTTTCCAGTTGCTGCAGGTGTTTGGTAAGGTACATCCCAAAAGGGCATTGTACTCAATTATGGGCCTGATGAGGGATGAGTAAAGAGGCACGATGACCTCCCTAATCTAGATGTGAATCCCTTCATGATTAGGTGGGCTATATAAAATGTTTTTCTAACCACTTTGGCCACGTGGTTGTCAAATGAGAGATTGCTATCAACTTGGGTCCCCAGGTCCCTAATTACTTCTTCTGTACTTAATGGATTACCACCTATGTGGTAATTTGTGGGCACTTTGTTTTTGCCAAAGGGGTGACTATACACTTTTGGCGTTTAGCTTGAGGCCATGGCTCTGGCACCAGTTGTCTGTTTCTACGAGGCCCTTTTGGAGGATGCTTGTGTCGGCTGGAGAGTCGATTATGGTGCCCAGTTTGCAGTCATCTGCGAACTTGGTCAGCCACAGTCCTTCCGTGTTGGCCTGTACCTCCGAGAAATATATACCAAACAAGAGAGGTCCCAGGACTGAGCCTTGTGGGACGCCACTTGTAACTGGTTTGGAGCCTGACATGGCTCCAGCAATTCTAACCATGTGGGTTCTGTCCTTGAGCCAGTTTGCAACCCATCTAGTGACATAGGGGTTTATATTTAAGCTGGTGAGCTTATCTATAATGCCCGAGTGGGGTATTGTATCGAAGGCTTTGCGAGGTCCAGATAGGCTGTGTGGACCACCTTCCCTTCACAATGGCCTTGGTGACTGTTTCAAAGAAGTCAACCAGGTTTAAGAGGCAGGATCTGCCCTTAACAAAGCCAAACTGGGTAGGATCCAGTGTCTGTAGGTCCCCAATATCTTTATTTATGAGGTCCATGATGATCCTTTCCATAGCTTTGCAAACCAAGCTAGTCAGGCTTATGGGGCGATAGTTTCCAGGGTTCGTTGAGGCACCACCTTTGTGGAGAGGGACCACTGTTGCTGTACGCCACTCTTTGGGTACATATCCTGTAGTAAGGCTGAGATTGAACAGTAGTTTTATGTTTGGGTTTAGCTCTTCTTGGAGTTCATGTAGGGCGCAGCCTGGGACACCGCCTGGTCCCATTGATGCTGTGTTTTTTGCTTTGGAGAGGGCGGCTCCCACCTGAGCATCTGAGATGTCAGGGGGGCAGCACTCTGCTGGGATAGATATTTGCCCTTTTGGTGGGGAGTTTGCTGAACCTGTCAGCTAGGATGTTGGCAATGTCTGTGGGATCAGTGTATTTTTTGTCATTTTGGACTAATTCTGAGCATATCTGGGAATTCCCACCCGGGTTCCTAGCATAACTAAAGAAAGCCTTGTGATTATCCTTAGTGTCCTGTGCAATTTTTCTCTCGAAGCTGGCCTTTGACGATTTTATGAATGCCCTTAGTTTTTTGCTAATACTGATCAGAGATGCCTTCCCTTTTTGGGATTTTGCTCTATCATGTAGTAGCTTCCTCCTTCTATTGTATAGTTTGTTTATGGCTGGGATCCACCAGACAGGTCGTCTGCCTTTGGAGGATTGGGTCTTGGTTTTATTTGGGATTGCATGATCCATGCAGTCCTGAAGGTGTTCATAGAATGCATTTATAAAGGATTCTGCGGTCTGGGCCGTATTTTCCACAGGCCCGGGGGCTTTGAAGGATTCCACCTCGGTTTTGAGGAGTGTGAAATTTGCTTTAGAGAAGTTTTTCACTGTGTTTTCTGGGCAGGGGGTGGGGTCGGGATGTGAATATCCAGTGAGATCAGTTTATGGTCTGATCTTACCAGTGAGGGATACACTTCTGGTCTGGAGCATAGAGTCCCCATGTTGGTGATCAGGTCCAGTATGTTTTCCCCTCTTGTGGGAGTGGTAACAAGTTGTTCCATAGCATTTGAGTTTGTTGTCCTCTTCAGTTTTATTTCAACCTTGGGCATTTTGTGTTCATTCAGCCAGCTTCTCTGTCAACTAGCATAGGCAAGTCCTCAAATTCTCACTCGAGTCCCTGTCAATGCAAATTTTCCTATCTTCTGTGGCATCCACCCCTGCTTCCAGCATGTCCATCCTTGTTTCAGGCACTGCTAGTCTGTTTCTTCTTGTAACTTTGCATCCACCTCAGGCAAATGATCAGAGTGGCTGGATAAAGCCTATTCAGTGTCTCTAATTTTAATGTTGGTTTCTCCATACTTGCTGTTATTTTAGTATCAAGTTTCACTCTTTCTTTGTTTTATTGAATGTGGAGTCGTGCAGCTGCTGCTTCTGCATCTTCTTATATTTTGCACCTATTTCTGTAGTGTCAGCCTTCTGCCATTAATGAGCCCAAATGGCCTTATGGCCAAAAATTGTCCTTACCTCTGACAGGTAAAGCAGCCCCTTTTTCCTTCTTGCTATCAACTGCCCGACCGGCAAGAACAGAATACCATTACCTGTTCTTATCTTAACTTAACAAAAGGAGACTTAATATGGTTGCTATGTTTAAACTTCTACACATGGGAGGATGGCACACATTAGATTCGTGGCTTACATAGTCCCTGCTGCTTCTGGAAGTCCTGGGTGTGAAGGTTTGACGTTTAAGGCAGTATCTTAATGAAAGTATCCCTTGCTGGCAGAATGTCATGATGAGCTGGGACACACTAATAGCTGTTTTTTTTTCTACCATTATCAATGTCTTGCCAGGACTTTAGAAACTAACACTGCCTGGTAAAATGCTTCCCATTTGTTAAAGTAATTGTTGGTTCTTTTATTTCTGTTTTTGGATATGACTGTCAATTGAATTAAAATGTTAATCACTGTTGTTTCTTTTGTTTCCTGTCTTTACTGCTGGTTGCAGCATATATTGCTGAACAAACACACTCCCTTACTGGCATTCAGGTAGTAGTGCCCTGGCAGGTTACCAAAGCTCAGATCCCCTTCCTCTGCCTGTCTGTGGGTGTGATGGACCAATTACCTGGCAATACAGGGATTGCCTTACAGACCCACAGATAGGATCCTTCCAGTTTTCTCGTGCTATAGTATAAGGAGGATCTCTTGAAACACTGCTGCTTACTCTTGATCTCTTCAGCGGCTGAGCTCAGATAAAAAGCCCTTTTTTTATTTCCACCCTCTGCTTCTTCCATCATTGCCTGAATAGTATATTCTGCTTTTTTGAGTGTTTTTGTGATTAAAATTTTGTATATGCTTGGGTTAGCACAGTAAGATTTATAATGTTGATCAAACTGTGATTGTTGGTTTCCATGGATTTTTAACACTTGAAATGTGTTTTATGGCTATTTGTGAATGCTTAACTGATTTTTTGTACTAAGACTGCTTTAGTACAGTTTCTCTTATTACCTCTTGCTTCTAGAGAATCAAGTTAATCACTCCTTTTTTTCTGTTGATTAAGATTAAAAGCTTTCTTTGGAAATTTTGACTGGAAATTTTGCTGATTTTGCAGTTTTTTCTTTGGAGTTATGATTATTTGATGTGCTTGAGCAGGAATACAGCATTTAATTTTAAACATTTGTTTTTTTCATTTAAATCACAATTTTGGTGCAATTTTGTATGTTAAACATTTCTGACATTTAATTTCTTAAGTTTATGCTTTATTTCTTGTCTGATACTGTTTTACTTTGTATCTTTTCATTTGGACTGAACCTAGCTTATTTTCTTTTTTTTTTTTTTTTTAAACTGGAGGATTTTTGGGGCATGTATTTTTGTGCTTTCAACTGTGTTACTGAAACTACTGTAATTTTATTAATTGCAGTATTCAGAATATACTCATTCAGAAATAGGCTTTAGATTGTTAATTGGTATAAATGTGTTCATTTTTTGCTGGCTAGCTAAGCAGCCATTATTTGGTATTGCTGTGGCTATTTTTTGTACCCTGACTTGATGGACTCGAACAGTCCCCCCATACAGCACCATCTACCCCTTGTGCACCTAAAAAACATAAAAGTAAATCAATAAATATGCCTCAGTCTATGGCTTGTGAGTCTACAGTAGCCTTGGGCAGGCTGTCAGACCACTCACCCTCTCTTACCTCCGGGTCCCCTGCTGTGGTGAAAGTACCACATCTGTGCGGTTAATGGAAGGTCAGACATGTCTTCCAGGCCTGACCATTGCCTGATTCAGATTTTTATGTGAATCCTAGTTAACTGCCTTGAAGGGTCATTTTAAGCCTAGCTAATAATGCTTTGGGTACAGGGGAAGTCAGGGGTACAAAATCGGTTGCCAGTGTTGATGTGTTATGAATAACGCTGGCTCTCCCATCCATGTTCAGCCTACCCAGAATCCTGATTTCAAAGGGGATCTGGAATCCAAGGTTTTGGAACTGTCAAGTCCAACTAGTGAGTTTCCTTTATGGACTAACAGGTTCAGAAACCTAAACAGAGGTGTTTTCTTTTTCTCATATGTTGGCTAGATGTAGGGGATGTATTCATTTGGGAGCAATCACCAGCTCCCAAAATCAGCAGGGTATATGGTCTTTTGGAGGATCTATTCAAGCTTTAAGGATGCTTTTAAGAAAGCTTGCAATTCTCCTCTGCTGAATGAGCCTGTGTCTAAAAAAGTGTACAAGAAATTCAGGGTGTGCTCAGCCATACTTGGTCTCCAAGTCCCCTTGTTTGCAGACTCTGCTTCTGTGTACCTTGACCTTTCGCAATAAAAAGACCATGTCTTCATCAAACCCTGTCTCATAAGCTAAACTAGGAAATGGCTAGAATCTCAAAGAAACAAGCTGATGCAGTCCAGCATGATGGCTTTCAAACTGTTTAAGTACCAGTGTTTTATGTGGAAGTTTGCATTGAGGTGTATGTATAGTCTAGATGAGCTTGCTGCATTGTTACCTGCTGAGCAGAAATACTGTGTGAGAGATGGTTTCCAATGCTTCTCAAGCATCTAAACATGCTTTAAACATACCTCCTTATCATACTCACCGATACTGTATCTAGAAATGCATCAACGGTGGGTATGATAAGGAGGTATGTTTGGTTCCACAGCCAGAACTTTTCTGATGAGATTATGAATGCTATGCTTGATTCTGATTGTGTGCTTGGTACAGCAGCTAATCAGATCATAAAACACTGTGATGACAAGGGTAAACTGATGCAAGGGGTGTCTAAAATACTCCATATTCCAAGTTTCTTCTCCCGCTGTAAGCAGGATGATTTCTGGCAGCCCACCAAACAAGTCCTAGCCAAACGAAAAAGTAAGGCACCAAAACAAAATGGCAGGATGAGAACTCTGTCAAGCGTAACAAGAGAAGTCATCACATTTGGGTTATCTGCCTGCAGGTAGCCCTCAGCCGGCCTGAATACCAGAGTCTTCGGATTTTTGTATCGATGCTGTCTCTTCTTCCATGACATCAGGTCATCAGGGGTGTAAAACATGCAGCCGACGCCATTACATCAGTCTTTCTTGCCATGCGGTGCCCGAAGCAGAAGCAGTTCGCAAGTGCCAGTCAGCCATCTCCTGAAATTTTCGTTTTCGAGTTTCAGACCCGAAGCCTTCAAAACAATAAGTACCCCGTTGGGGTATCCTTTTTCTTGCTCTAACCGATGTCAGTAAAAGTTAACAATTGTCTTACATGTGGAAAGCAAATACCTCATAGAGATTTTCATTCTTACTGCACCCCCTGTTTAGGCCCAGACCACGAAGTCCCTCGCTGTCGGTTTTGTGCCTTGTTCAATGCCCGAATTTATTAGTCATTGGGCTATTTTTGCAGCCAATTACTTTCGTACTCTATCTACGTACTCAGAAATGGCTTCAGTAAGCCATCTGACTTCTGATCTTTCGAAAAAACATAAGGATAATGACAGAGACGGACCGCATAGGTCCAAAACTGCCAATGACACTTCTGTTAAGCTAGTCACCAGAGGTGCTTTTGCAGCCCCTGATACCCGCTACTTCAGATTCGCAGGCCTCTACTGAGACCCATTCGGAGTCCAGTATGCCACGAGATGCTTCTTCGACTATGGAACCTGCGGATGTCTGTACCTTGGATGGGTCCGGAGCCGCTGTGCAGGCACCGGCTTCTGAGGTTGTATTCAGGTCTACAGACATTCATATTAAACCGATGCCATCCAGAAGTTCCGAATTCCTCAAGCCAAAAACTCGTACCACGCCTAGAAAACAGACTACCAAACCGCAGGCTCAGGCCCATATGTCTCAAAAACAAATGCTTAGAATGGCTGAAGACCTTATTACCTTAATTAGGGGAAGCCAGCCTTCCTCCTCTAAGAGACCTAGAACTGATTTTCTTTCTGATTCTTCTAATCAGGAATCTGATATTTCTGCTCCTTCTGATTACCAGGATTTGCCCTTATCTACTTATGAGCATTCTGATGCAGAGGATTCCATTCCCTCTGCTTCCCCTCCAGAAGAGTTTTCTTTCGGTGAAACCTTGCATACTCTTAGGGAGCATTTCTGCTGGGAAAGCCAGGATTACTGAGTCCAAAAAGGGACTTTGGGAATTCTTACTCCTGCCTCAACTCAGGTCTTTAGCTATCCCTCCTGTTCTGGACATTGTGGATGATGCTTTCTTGGAATCTAGCCTTACCCCAGACACTTTACCTCCAGCTCCCAGAAAACCTGACAGGTACTGCAGAGTACCTGACTCTCACAAGTTCCTCTTCAAGAATCCTTCTACGGATCCAGAGACCATTTCCCAAGGACCAAAAGGCATTAAGGCTACTGCTGCCAAAAATCCTACCCCTTCAAATAGAGATTCTAGAGCCTTAGACAGATGGGGTAAGAAGGTATACACTTCTGCTACTTTGGCCATTATGGCTTTAAATTGCCAGTTTTATATGTTAAAGTATCAGCAGCATATTATGGGACTACTTAAACAGAAAATGATGTTGATTCCTGACTGTGCTGAACATAAAGAATTGCAAGATTTAATGCATTCTGCAGAACAAGTTGGTAAACATACTTTACAATGTGGTTTTGACACTTTAGAAGCATCTTGCAGGGCTGCTGTCACTGGGTCTGTACTTAGAAGGCATGCTTGGCTTAAGGAACAAAACTTGCCAGATCATGTTAAAGCTAAATTACTGGATGCTCCCTTAAACCAAGACCGCCTTTTTGGCAACATAATAGAAGTCCTCAAAAGGATGGAGGAAAAAGCTAATTCTATGCAAACTGGTAAAGATTTCCTACAAGTACAGCCTCCCAGATTCATTAGGCATTGGCCTTCAAAGAACTGATCCTTTCCAGTCCCTTCTAGGCCTTCTCAGTCCAAATCCAGAAACGGCGGACCACCTAGGCTACAGTCTCATGCCGCGCACAGATCTAAGCAGTGGGGGGCTCCCACTTCCAAAGGTGGGAGTAGTCAGCCACCCCCCTATGGAAAAATGGCACAATGACTTAACCTTAACCCTTCCAAGCCCTGCTCAACTACCTGCTCCCTTGGGAGGAAAGCTCGCACTACATGCAAAAAACTGGGAACTCATTACCCAGAACAAATGGGTTTTAAACAGTTTCCCAAGGATACAGATTCCACTTCCACACACTACCAACCCTAAATGGTTGGCCAGACCTACCCCCAAATCAGTGGGCGGAGGCCCAACAGCAGGTTCGCTCTCTTCTCAGTATCAGGGCTATTCAACATGTCCCAGCAGAACAAAGGGGACAAGGTTTTTATTCAAGACTTTTTCTGGTACCCAGAAAAGACAACTCCTGGCATCCTATCCTGGACCTCTCTATTCTCAACACCTTTCTGGTGGTTCCAAAATTCAAAATGCTAACTCTTCAACAGCTTTTTCCTATGCTAGCCAAGGATGTCTGGCTGGCAACCCTAGACTTAAAGGAAGCTTACCTGCACATCCCAATAAGAGAATCCTGCAGACAATACCTGCATTTCAGGGTGGGCTCCATGCACTTTCAGTTCTCTGCACTTCTCTTTGGCTTATCTACTGCGCCCAGGGTGTTTACAAAGTGTCTAGCTCCAGCCATTGCATTTTACAGGCAGAGAAATTTTAAAATTTACCCATACTTGGACAATTGCTTGATTCAGGCAGAAAGTCTGGACTTGCTATTAAAACAGCTGACATCCATAAAGAAACTTCTAACCTCACTGGGGTACACCATAAACGAAAAGAAATCTCACCTAGTACCCTGCCAACAGATTGGGAGCAAGCTTGAACACAACTTCCCAGATGGCATTCCTCACTCCGGAGAAACAAGTTTATTTGGCAACCTACTTCAAACTATTGGCCACAAAACCCCAGCTATCTGTAAGGAAAATACGGCAAGCTCTGGGGTTCATGGCCTATTGCATTCTACTAATTCCATATGCAAGACTGCATATGAAGAAACTCCAATGGTATCTAAAAGCCTATGGTGTCAACATTCTCAGGACCTGGAAACAATAATTTCTATCATTCCTTGTATGAAGACCGAGTTCCTTTGGTGGGCAGAGGCCTGCCACCACAACAAAGGACTCCCTTTCACTCGACCCCCTGCCACCCAAACTCTAACAGACGCATCAGACTATGCATGGGGGGCTCACATGGCAGGGCAGTGCATTCAGGGCAAATGGAACCCGAGACAGATGCACCTGCATATCAATCAAAAAGAAATGTTAGGTGTACAGAATGCTCTGACAGCCTTCAAAGACTGTAATCTTCCAGGACAACTATTGGTAAAGACAGACAACACCACAGTTATGTGGTACATAAACAAGCAGGGGGGAACCCACTCGTACCCTCTCTGCAGACTAGCCATGGCTCTGTGGAACACAGCCTTGAGCTACCAAGTACACCTACATGCACAATTCCTGCCAGGCAAACTAAATTCACTGGCAGACGACTTAAGCAGAAATCGCATGGACCCACATAAATGGAAACTAGAACCCAAAATAGTCAACCTCTTGAACAAATGGGGGACTCCAGAGTTAGACCTGTTTGCCTCCCCTCAGAACTACCAATTGAACAAATTCTGCACAAGAACTCCCCACAGTCAAGCTTGGAAAGTGGATGCCCTGTCCTTTACCTGGGAAAGCCTCTTGGTTTATGCCTTTCCCCCTCTACCTCTCCACTCGAAGGTTCTACTAAAGATCAAACAGGACAAGCCAAGGACAATACTGATTGCACCAGACTGGCCACGCCAGCACTGGTACCCCCTCTTGCGCAGTATGACACTGCTACAACAATGGCACCTGCCTCAGACCCCTTCCTTCTGTCCCAGCAGGCGGACCAGATTCTGCACCCTCAGCTTCAAACCCTGAACCTTGCAGTCTGGCTAATTCCTTGAGCTGTCCTCTAGCATCCCTCAATAAGCAGGTGCTGGATGTCATTCTGGAGGCAAGGAGGCCTAGTGATATCCTGTGCTGAAAAGTGGAAAAGACACTGTTCCTGGAGCCAGGTTCAGGGAATGGGCACAACGGTGCCCAGCTTACCTCATATTCTAGAGTACTTAACAGAAATGCTCCACAAGGGCCTATTCCTCTCGTCAATTAAAATTCATGCCTCTGCCATTTCAGCACATTATAATACTGAGCCCACCCCTCTTCTGTCACCCCTTGCTAAACAATTCCTTAGAGGGACCAAAAATTTAAGACCCCCCCCCCAAGAGAGCTCCCACTCCAGCCTGGGACCTTAACTTTGTATTGGATAAGCTAACTCTTCTCACCCTTTGAGCCAGCTGCAACAGCAGAGTTGAAATTCCTTTCTTGGAAAACAGCCTTTCTTCTAGCCATCACTTCAGCAAGAAGAGTGTCTGAATTACAGGCCCTCATGGCAGTGGAAACCTTCATTATCTTCCATATGGACAGGGTTTCCCTCAGGGCTAATCCTTTCTTTATGCTCAAGGTGGTGTCTACTGTGGCCCTAAATCAGTCCATTCATTTGCCTACTTTTTTCCCTAATCCACAAAACAAAGGGGAACGAATACTGCACTCTCTGATTGTGCACAGACAACTTAGATTCTATTTGGATAGGAATAAGCCTCTCAGAAAATCCGAACAACTGCTAGTTGTCTTTGCTGCAGGGGTAGAGGGGAAGGCCATTTCAAAGCAAACCATTTCCAAATGGATAGCCCATTGCATTCATTTCTTCTACAAGCACCATGGAAAACCTATCCCACAGGGGATAAGATCACACTCCACCAGGGCTGCATCTACCTCTGTGGCATTTCTCAGAGGAGTCCCTACCAGGGGGACATCCTAGAAGCTGTTACATGGAGCTCTGTACATACGTTCACCAAGCATTACCACATGCCTATCTTTTCTAAATCCAGAGCTGGATTTGCCACTGCAGTCTTGCAGGGCTTAATAGCTGGCCCTAATGCTCTTTAACTGCCTCTTCCCTTCCTTAGCTTTGGGAATCAACCCAAATGTGATGACTGCAACAGTGAAACACGAAGAGCATAGTACAGTTGTGTACACTTACCATAAATGTAGATGTTCGAGTGTATTAACTGTGCAGTCCTGGTTACCCTCCCTCCAGCCCCCTGACTTCTCTTGACTCTACCTTCTTGGTGGTATATTTATTTTTTCTTGTGTATTTGCTTTTTGATGGGGGGTTTACCATACCATATAATTGCTTCCTATTGTGGGGGCACCTGACATTTGGGGCAAGAAAAACTGATGTAATGGCATTGGCTGCATGTTTTATACCCTTGACGACCTGACGTCATGGAAGAAGCGACAGCATCCGATGCAGAAATCAGAAGACTCTGGTATTCAGGCCGGCTGAGGGCTACCTGCAGGCAGATAACCCAAATGTGATGACTGCAACAGTGAATACACTCTAACATCTACATTTATGGTAAGTGTACACAACTGTACGGTCTTTTCCCAAAAATAATAATCCCTCCTGCAAGCTTATGGCTATGAAGGCTAACCTGCCATCACTCTCAGGTTCCCTCCTAGTGCCCCGCCTAAAAAGTTAGCTGTCAACAAGGCAGCCTGGCCATCAGTGTTTTCTGACAAATTGATGCTCAGCATCATTAGCAGAGGTTACAAGTGGCAGTGGAAGGAACATTCACCTCCATTTAGGGAGGCTTCTCCTCAACTGCTGGACCAGACATTGTTATTCCCTCAAATACTCCAATAAATGCTGGACTCAAGCGGTCATAGAGCCATTTCCTCCTTCAGAGAGAATGAAAGATTTCTAACACAGCATTTTCCTGGTGCCCAAAAAAGAGTGGTTGTGGAGACCGGTGTTAGAACTGTCTTTTCAGAATACTTTTGTCAAGGTCCCCAAGTTCAAAATGTTCACCATGCAGGTAGTTCTTCCTCTTCTGCTGGACCACTACTTCACTGTGACCCTGGACCTGAAGGATGTATGTTATCATATCCCCATTGCTCAACGCTTCATGAGATATCTGAGATTTATTGTCTGGTTTGCATCAGTTTTCTGAATTGCCCTTTGGGCAATCTACTGCACTTTGAATGTTTACCAATTGCCTTGCTCCAGTAGTGGTTTACTGTTGGACTCTTGTCATTCAGATTTTTCCTTACTTGGATGACTTGCTGATCTGTGCAGAGTCTGCTTCTAGTTATTTAGAATTGTTTGAGCAGGACTCGACCTTACTTTTACAGCCAGGATTCAAGCTGAACCTTCAAAAGTCATGCCTGACACCCTTTCTGGGGTGCTTAATCAATACCGACAAAAGAATGGCCTTTCTTCTAAAAGACAAAGTCCTATACTGCCAGACAGTGTTTCAAGAATTCTCTAGGAGGAATGTCACCTCAGCAAGAAATTTCCTAAAAATTCTATGAATAATGGCATCTGTGATTCTCATGATACCACTGGACCATCTCCACATGAGAAAAATTCAGTGATGTGTATGAAATTGTTGGACCTAGGACCTACATTCCCTGGAATTCCAGTTGCCAGTGCTGCCTATCAGTCCAGAACTTCCCTTCTCACCTGTTCCGGCACAATCTGTCCAGGCAAATTCATCTGACTTTTCCTGGAGGAGCAGTGTCAATGGGAGTGCAAGTGCAAGCCACTTGGAGGTCCAAGGATGTATCGGTTATTAAAGAAATATTGATGGTGATCCACCACTTGAAAGTCCTTCACCACCTATGGATTCTATGTCGTCTTGTGGTTTTGGACATGCGTGGACGGATGTGCTTTTGTATGCCTTTCCAACCTTTCCACTGATTCTGAATCTTCAGAAGTACCTCATGAAAGAAATGTCAAAGATAGTTGTGGTGACCCCCTATTGGCCCAGGCAGTCTTGGTTCTCCCTTCTAATGGTACTGGCCAGGAGTAATTACCACATACTTCCTCACACTCTGGATTTGCACACCTTGTCTCAGCAGCGGCTGGTGCACCCCAGTTTGGAGCAGCTATAGCTGAGAGACTGGATGATTCAGTCATGACTCTGTTTAAGTATTTGTTTCATGAGAATGTGCAGCAGGTGTTAACAGGATGCTAGAAAACCACCTACTAGAAAGTCTTATGTTTACAGATGGATGAGATTTTCTAAGTTGTGCCTAAACTGGAACAGAGGGTCCATTGAGGATAACATTTTTCTGGTCTTTAAATATTTGTGAGAGCTACTTCAGGAAGGCTTATTGTATGCATCCATTAAAATGCATTTAGCAACCATGTCTGCTTGTCTGCCAGTGAATCTGTCTTCTTCTCTTTTGGTAAAACAGTTCATGAAAGGAGTTTTGCATATGAGATCCCTCACAAACAAATTCCTCTTTTGTGGGATCTCAACTTTGTCCTGGAAAAATTGATCTTACAACCCTCTGAACCTGCGGTTAAACCTGATCTGAAGCTGTTAAAATAAAAAAATGTTTTATTTATTGTTTTGACATCTTCAAGGCAAGTCTCTGAGCTACAAGCTATCATGGTGGGACAACCTTACCTTATTTTCCACATTGATAGGGTTATGTTACGCACTAACCTGTCTTTCATGCTGACACTGGTCTGAGAATTCACTCTGTCAGTCTATCAACTTCCCTTTGTTCTTCCCAGAACCTAAGAATAAGGGAGAGAGGATACTTCGTAACTTGGATGTGCACTGGCTCTTCAGGTACTGCTTTGACAGAACGAAACCCTTCAGGAAGGCCAAAAGGCTTTTTTTTATATCCTACAGAGGAGCAAAGCAAGGTTAACCTGTCTCTAAACTAACTATTGCACGTTGGGTGTCCTTATGGTATTGTTTTTTGCTACACCCACCATGGCAAAGCGAACAAGTAAAAATGCATTCCATCAGGGCCTTTTCCTCTTCAGTGATGTATTGGAAAGAAGTTGACTGTAGTAGAGACAGTAACTTGGTCCTCTCTCCATACCTTTATTTAGAACCACAAGCTGGATGCCTTTTCTAGATCAAGAGCAGGCTTAGTTAGGACCATTCTCCAGGTACATCTGGACCCTTATCCTTCTTCCCAAGTTGGATAAGCTTTGGGAGTCTATCCAAATGAAGTAAGGCAGTGTATTTCTTGAACATAGTACAGTTTCATAAGTCCTAATTACGACAGTAGATGATCATAGAACATACTGCCTTACTTGACAGCAACCTCCCACCATCCACTTTTTGGTTGTACAAAGTTTGGTTTTAGGTTTGCTGGTGAGCTCTGTTCCATAGGCTTTATTGTTGTTGTGTGTGTGCGTGTGTGTGTGTGTATATATATATATATATATATATATATATATATATATGTGTGTGTCTGTCTGTCTGTGTTTTTGGTATTGGAATAATACATATTCACAAAGGTTGTGTTTCCAGCTCCTCTTCTGCTGTACCCTACAAAACTAAAAGGGTCCTGTCTGTGGGTCAGTAAGGCAGTCCCTGTGCTACCAGGTGATTGGAACATCCCACCCACAGGCAGACAGTGTGAGGGGCACTTAAGCTTTAGTAGCAGGGTGCTGCTACCCGAATGCCAGTAAGGCAGTGTGTTGTATAAACATGTAATGTTACAGGTAAGAAGGACTTGTGCAACTGTACTGTCTCATGTTGATCTTCTCCCTCTGGTCTGTGCTTATTGTTTTCATCATTTCTTTGTTTGGGTCTGGTCATAGAAGATATTTTCAAGGATTTGGAGGGTATAATGATGACTGTTGGCTGCTTAGTCTTTTAGTTCTTTGTCCCCTGATTTTAGTTCTTTTCAGTTTTTTGTTATTTTGGTGGTATTGATGCTTTTTTGAGCTGATTATTTTTTTGTAGCTAACCATATCAGTATTCTTTATTTGACTTGTCAGTAGCAGATCTGAAAAGCTGAGTGTCCTTTCAGTGCTGTCTGTCTTTGGGGATCTCTGGTATCGGTTCAGACGCATCTCTTTATTTTTATGTCTTATAACAAACCATGTCAACTAGCCCTATATCTGGTGGAGGCCCACACACTACCTACAGCATCTTCCAGATAGCCCCATAGATTAGCTTTTCCCAATACAACACCTCTGTACTAAGCATCTAGGTGTTACTGTTTTGGATTTGAAATAACCACCTTACTCCCAGTCTTGCCAGCCTAAAGCTTCTGTTTCATGGCTGTCACTCACCTCTCAGCCGGATTAAACCTCTCATCATTGGTACTGGGTATAGAACTGTCTAGAACAAATAAAACAAAGAAGAAATAGCTTTATAACCAAGAGCTTTAAAGATAAGTTCAAGCAGTAGCATCGCACTAGTAACATCTTGTATTTTGATTTTGCCTTCCTAAAGGAGTAGTTAAAGGTCTGGTGGAGAGTGGCTGTCATCTCAGCTCTCAAATATGTAATACTTCACCTCACTCAATCTGCTGACAGAGGCAGTACCAGTCTTACCATCAGTGCATAATTAGCTTGCAGAATCTGCATTTTCTTTATTTAGTTTATAACCAGAAAAACTTCCATACTCCATCATGCTTAAGAATACCTGATGTGTACCTGTCAGCATCCTTCGCGTAGACCAAGAAGCTGCCCATAAATAAGACCGCTTTGTTCTGCTCTTCTCAATCCTTCTAAATATACTATAGACCAGAATCCAGGATTCAAGATAGATTGCAAAGAGAATCTGAGTGTGGGTGTAGCCCAGTCTTGTTCTTTTCAACAATGTGAATGGGAACAACAGTTTCTCCAAACACTCTGAGCTGCCCTCCATCCCCTTCATACAAAGTCCAAGCATCTTCACATGATACTTTGGGAAATCGAGCTTCTAGATGACCTGAAGTAGAAAAGGACAGCTGACTTTTTCAGAGACATTTACAACGTACTTGTTCAGAACTAGTAAAGATTTCTACCAGCTGTGTTACTAACCATGATTTGTTGTGGTTGTCTTGAGACTAACAGCCCAGAAGGACTGAAAATGCTGAATAGCAAACTTTCCTATCACTGTGAACCCAGGAACAAGTGCTGACATGACTTCTGCAGGGGGGGGGGGTCCATAAGTTTGATATTGTAGCACCCAATATTTCAGTATTTCAGTGAAGTCATCACAGGATTCTTGTAGGTAAACTTGTGGTCTGTCGTTATCTGATGAGTGTTTGCTGTGAAGTATTATCAAGTGCATTACTTCTCAATATATATTAATATTGATTGTATGTATATCGATAATATGCAACTGTAGTGTTAGAAGTCATTGACAGTGTGCCAAGAGAGAAAGTTCTGGCAATGCTATACTTTTCTTTCATTTTCAATTTTCTGTAGTTTTTTTGTTCATATAAGTTGTATGTCATTCCCTGAGTTTTATTAGCACACTGGTAGTTATTTATTGTTTGTTTGCTTTGCAGTCTTAGATTTGGTTTGTGCTGACCGATTTGTGATTTTTTTTTTTCTGTATTTTGGAGGTCATTGCTGGTGCATTTTCTGTTAGCATACTGGCAATTTACTGGTGTGTATGTGTGGTGTACACTTGTTTGTTACTGTGTGACTGTGAAGTTATACAGGTTTGTGGAGAGGCATAAAAACATTGTTTTTGGTTATTTTTTGGTCATTATATTTTGGTAGTAGTTGAATGTAATGTCTGCATTTGCAATGAATGCAGTTTCAGCAATGTATCTTGGGTATTTTTATTGACAATAATGTGTGGGTTATGTTTAACTTTATACATGTCACATATATGCATCTCTCTTTCTCTCTCTCTCTCTCTCTATATATATATATATATATATATATATATATATATATCATGAATAATCCCAGTGAGATTGTTATAAAGTAAAAACAACTTACTTCATCAGTGGTAATCTAACTAAAGTGATTGCAAATGTAAACAAATAGGTTATAATTGCGATCAGCACAACACAATCAAGAAACAGCTTTTATTGTTGCTGCCTGTGGTAGCATAGAGGGATAAAGCCCTGACTTTGACCCAGGCAAATCAGGTTCAGTTAGCATCTTGACAACTGATGGAGCAGCAGGAAGGATGGGTGTCACTTAACATTCCCTTATCCCTTTCTGTTTGCCTGTACTCCAATATCAAGGTCTGATAGAAAAGGTAATCTCTAAACTGCAGTCCAAACCTCTGCTAGGCCTTATTCCATCTTTCCCTCTTTGGTTATTTGCTCCCAGTGTCTTGGTTCTTTTGCTGATTTCCTTTAGTAAATTCCAGCCCCTTTTGCCCATTTTCTGTATCCCTATTTGCCATCATCCCTAGTGGCAAAACCTCACTTCCCCATCCCTGTGCTGGCTTAGTTCTTAGATTACATTTTGTCACATTATGAATATATTCTGTGTGGTTGTTGTTACTGTTACTCTTCTTAAGAACCTGCATCCAAAATCCCCCTCACTCTACTTATTTCTCAACCCCCTTTCATCGTCATTCTTTTCCACTTTGCTTTATAACCTTCTGCTTGTGTTATGTGCATGAGCTTTAACTTCGTAGCTCTAAATTATTCTTTCAAATCCAGTAATCCTAAACCACCTTGATTTCTGGGGAAAATCAGCTTATGTCACTTAGCTCTTACCCCTTTCCTCTCCTAAATAAATTCCTTCAACTCTTTCAATCCATTAATTATTATCCATAAGTTTTATTCAGAGTTTCAACATTTTGGCTTTTTCGGATTTTGCAGTCAGTATTATGACTTTCATTATACTTCTATTCAGTACATTTGTCTCATACCCAGTGTATGTTGTAAGCCTTGAAAAACAAAGTCACAAGCTCAGTGAAAGTATGAGTTTATTTAAAACATTTTGAGAAGAAAATGTAGTTACTGTTAGTCTATCAACTGTCTATGTAATATCTAGTGAGATTATATGTCTGCCTATCTTTTCAATGTATTGTAATATTAATATGAATTTGTAAACTGTACTTGTCATGTATAAATAATTTTCTGTATGTATGTTGGAGCTTATCTCCCCGGGCGTCTGCTGAAAATGGACATGTATCCAGTTGGACTGTCACGGTCACCAAATGTAAAATAAATAAAAATTAAAAAAAGCCATTTAGCTTTCTGTGAAAGGTACCATTATACAGTACTTTACAGTCCATGTCAGCAGAACTAAGCCAGCCTCTCTACCCACAGGCAGTTCTTCTACTCATAGCTGCAGACTCTGCCACCCTTGCTTTAAGCTTTAGCAGCCAGCAGAAATATTCACCTGAGTTGGTCTCAAGCCACATCCACAGTAAAGCCTTAATTGAGCTGTCACAGCAAGAGGTTCCCTGGTTTGATTCTCGTCTGGGGTGCCTTATGTGCGGAGTCTGTATGTCTTACTGTTTCTTCCAGGTGCTCTAGTTTCCTCCCACATTCCAAAGACATGCAGTAGGTGGATTGGACACTCTAAATTGGCCATAGGTGTATGTTTGTGTGCGAGTGTGTTATGTGGCATGGAAGAACTACTGCGGCAGGCCTATCCACCCGGTAGTGTAAACCTTGGCTCTAGATTGTCAGCGTTGGTGACACCCTGACCCCATGAGCAAAAATGGAAAAAAGGGGTTGTGGATGGATGGGTGGGCAGGCTGTCAAACTGCACAAATCTTTGACCTTTGAGCAAACTTTATGCCATGCTGAACCTCTGACTGAGTAACTTCATTTCTTGTTTGCATCTTACAGCAAGAGCCTTTTATACAAACACCACCTGGCAGTTAGCTAGTTAATACAATTAAGTGCCAGACTGAAGAGCTGTGAGAATTTGAAGCTAAATTCCCACACTTTTAAAGGCATACTACTCACTCACAATATATAGACTGTGATGCATGCAGTGTTTCAGTGTCTTATATGTCAAATTGAGTTTTCAAGGTAAGTAGGTACTTGGCATAGGCATTCAGTACTGATGGATATTCTTACTGTCATGGCCCCTAAAAATGATTTAATAAAGTTTGTCCCCTGATGCATTTTACAGATGAGCATATAATAACACTAATGAAGCAATATTCATGTTAAACTAGTACATTTCCTGGGGTCATATTCTGTTTAGATACTTGTTAGTGCTTTTCTTCCTTCCAGCAGACCAAATTGGGATAAACATTAAAATTCAAATTAATGTCTGTTATCCTTACCAGAGGTGCAGTATATTAAAGAGCAGCTCAATACAGAACTCAGGCTTTTTCTAATTTAGGGGTACCTTTTCCTGTTTATTTAGACAGTCAAATTCCACATACAATGAAAGTATGCTGTTTCTTTTGCTTCTTGTTTTGTACCGTATTGTACAGTATTTCTGCTCACCAATTTGGCTTAAATTGAAAGTCCCTATTACTTTGTTAGAATTTGTCACACCTTTTGTGCTTGGATTTACTGAGTACTGAGATGGACTCGTGACTTCCCTGCGAGCCTAAATTTAATTAAATGGATGATCACAAAATAAATTTGCTGCCATCTTGTGGCCCATTTCTCATTGATTAGGACAGAGGTCTGCAGCCTTCACTACCAAAAGAGCCATATTGGCCTTTCTCCTACCAAATAAAATTCATTTAGAGCCACAAAACATATTTGACCCGTAAAATGACGATAACACAGCATATTAAGTTTGACTTACCTGGCTTTCTCTGATACTTTTTCCTTCCTCCTTGGTCTACTCTGTGCAACCCGCTCCATTCGCTCTGCTGGCTCACTCCGCTCCCTTACCTACCCCCAATTCCCACCCACCCCCAGGGGTCCTACTCTTATTCTTCTCTAGTCCCACCCCTTACCCTGTCATCCTATCCTCATCTTTCCCGCCAAACAAATCCCCTCCCCTCCACACACCCCACATCCTCCTCCCACTCTCCTCTTTTACACACTAGCCCTCCTATCCTATTCTTACCATCTCTCCTCTACCTCTATCACCACTCTTTCTATACCTCTCCACTCATTTCACCCCCCCTCTACCTTATAGTTCCTTCTATAGCCTTACCTCCTGTTTCACCTGCATATTATCTTTTGCATTATATACACATACTTCCTCCTGACTACCCCTAATCTTTTACCTCCTCCCTATAACCACTTCTAACTTGCTTACTTTTAAAAATGAGTCTCAACCTAGCCACACTGCTTATACTCTCAATTCTACTCATAACTACTCTTTACTCAACCTACCTCATTACCTTGAATAGAGTACCCACTCCATTTTCAGCCTAAACACTCACAAACACATACATCTTCCTTTTACACTTCTCTCACTTCTTTCCCTAATGTCAATTCCACCCCTAGTTACTACCTACCCAAATACCATAGGTACTCTCACCTCACCTATACCCTACCCTCAGATAAAAAAATAAGACCTCTAACCCTTCTCAGAATCAAACTCGCATCTAAGCCTAATGATCCTAGCTTACAAGATGGTGACATTCACCCCAACCCTGGCCCCGTGTATCCTTCTTCTCAAGCATCTAAACCTTTCACCAATAACACCCTCCTCATAGGACATCTTAACATACGAAGCATAAACAACAAAGTACCCTACCTACACACCCTCCTAGATACTCACTGCTTTGACATTCTCTGTCTCTCTGAAACCTGGCTAAAACCAGCCACTAAAGATACTGAAATTATACCACAAGGTTATAATATACTTAGGCTTGACCGTACTAAACGGAAAGGTGGTGGAGTAGCAATACTGTTTAAGAATCATCTTAACATCTCTACCCTTTCAGCCTGTCCAACCCAAGATAGTAAGGTGGAAGCCATCATCACTAAACTTCAACTTAATGCTAAGAAAGCCCTCTACCTCATCTGCATATACATACCTCCTGGAAACAATATACCAATTGTAGAAGACTTTCTCAGTTGGGTTTCCATTAACTACCCCCAAGAAACTATAATTCTTGGCGACTTAAATATCGACTGGAATACTATTAATACTGACAATCCCACCTCTCACATTAACCTAAATGGTTTTACCCAAACCATTACCTCTACAACTAGGCTTAATATGTCAAGTAGGAAACAGACTATTTTAGACTGGATTCTCATAAACAAAGTTAACATCACCTACAAAGTTGGGACTATGCCTGATGACCTCAGTGATCATTGCTTAACTTACATTACAAGGGAGAAGACTGACTATCTCCACCTCCCTAATATAAGAAAAATACGGTCCACTAAACACTTTAAAATCGACCTATTTCAAAATGAACTCAGAGCTTGCAACTGGAACCCCTTAAAAACTCTTCCACTTAATGAATCAGTATCATTCTTTAATTCTACTTTCCTTTCTATTTTGGATATACATGCTCCTGAGCATACTATTAGAATGAAATCTACAACAGCCCCTTGGCTCTCAAATGAAACTAAAAAACTAATCCTCTCTAAAAATAAGGTTTGGAACAAATGGAGATCTCATAGAATTAGCTCTGACTTTCTTCACTTTCGCCAACTTAGAAATCTTACCAAAAAAGCTATACTCACCGACAAAAGAAAGTTCTACTACGAACTACAAGAAACCAACTTAAATAAACCCAAACAATTTTGGTCCTCAATCAATAGACTCCTTTCACCAGGAACAGCTAAAACTCCCTCCCCACTAAATGCTGACCCAGGCACCCCTCTCCAAACTGCAAATGCTTTTAATTCATTCTTTACTGAAACTATTCAAACTCTCGCTAGACAATTAAACACTAATAACTTCTATCCTCCTAATAATCTAGTAAACTCTTCCTACAACTTCTGTCTACAACCCATCTCTACCTCTTTCATCTATAAACTTTTTCTCAAACTGAAACCTTGTACCCCCTCTGCTGACAAACTACCTTCCCTTTTTCTGCAAAAGGCAGCCAAATAAATTGCTTACCCAATTACTATACTCATAAATAGGACCATCCAAGAAGGAACCATCCCTGATATCTGGAAAATCTCTCATATTATCCCACTACACAAAGGCGGTAACTCTATTGACTATTCCAACTTTAGACCTATTGCTCTTCTTTCTCCTTTGGCAAAAATTATGGAGAAATGTATTCATCAGCAACTTCTACAGTACCTCTCTCTTCACAATATTATAGCTAACTGTCAACATGGCTTTAGACCTCACCATAGCACCACCACTGCCCTCCTTTCCTTTGTAGATACCATTAACAGCAATCGCAACAATAATCTTCTTTCTTCTGCCCTATTCATTGACCTTTCCAAAGCTTTTGACATGGTCAACCACTCTTCTTTAATTAGCATTCTTGAATCACTCTCATTTGATTGCCTTGCCATCAAATGGTTTACATCATACCTCATTAACAGACAACAAGCCGTTCTTTGGGAAAACCACATCTCCTCCTTACTGCCCATTGCCATTGGAGTCCCTCAGGGCTCCATTCTTGGTCCTCTCCTCTTCTCCCTCTACATTAATGATCTCCACTGTGTAATTCCTCAAGCTACCTGCATTCAATACGCGGATGACTCCACCATCATTTGTTCAGCATCCTCCTCTTCAGATCTCATCTTACTAACTCAAACTATGTTCAACACAGTAGAAACATGGTTCACTAGATGGTACCTACTTCTCAACGCTAAAAAAAACAAACTTCTCCTCTTTACCCCCACCACTCGTACCCCTCCACTAAACTTCACCATCTCCTCAAACAACAACACTGTAATCTCTCCTGACTCTACAACTAAACTGCTAGGAATAACCATTGATAACAATCTCTCTTTTGACCAACACATAAACAATACTATCAAATCAGTTAACAGAAAAATAGGAACATTATACCGCATTAAACCATTTCTCACCCCTTCTACAAGAGCTACTATTGCTCACTCCCATCTTATATCTACTCTCTTTTATGCCTCTCCTATCTTCACCAACCTCAAGAAAACTAACCTAAACAAACTAGCAACCTGCTACAATAACATTGCCCGCCTCGCCACTGGTAAACCTTTTAGAACCCATCACTGCCTCAATTTGAAACACTTAGGCTGGCTGGAACTACAAAACTATCTTATTATCTCACAACTCACAATTGCCCACAAACTACTGTACCAACCTAATAACACCCCTATACTATCACAACTTTTACTCCCTTATAACAATCTCGCCTCTCTTCGTTCCTCCTGTAAACTTATGACCAAACCCATAAAGGCCCATAACGTAGCTGGTGACTCTCTTTTCACCAACACTGTTGGCAGAGTATGGAATTTGCTGCCTAAAGACTTAACTTTAATCTCATCCCTACCTCTCTTCAAACAACAAATCAAACTGTACTTCCACAACCACTGGCTTTGTTCTTGTAGTACTCCAGGGTAACTTCCCTCTCCCCACCCTCTCTCTATCTTTAACCCTTCTGTTTACTTAATATTTAGCATCTTCCCTGTTTCTTCTCCCTTGCTGTCCTACTATGCTCTCACCTACTTCTCCCATTCTCTCTCACCTCCTCTTGACTGTCTTCCTTCTTTTCCTCTCTCAATTCCTGACTCCTGTCCCTTCCCTATTATTTATCTCACATTCTCCTTCTACTTCTCTACCCCACTGAGTTTTAACTGTTATCTCTATGGCAGATGCCTTATTGCATATCCTTTATGTACTAGGTAAAATGCTTTGAAACTGACTGAACTTTATGTATGATCTCTAACTGTTTGAGTTCCTTAATGTATGTTGATTTTATTAACAAGTTGATTTTTATTTCTATTTTTATTGCATGTCTTTGTTAACAACAAGTCTGTTCATTTATGTTTTGTGTGGAGCTTTTCTCCCCGGGCCTCTACTGAAAATGGACATATATCCAGCTAGACTAGCCTGGTCAACAAATGTAAAATAAAATAAAATAAAAATAAATATGTAGTTATTAGACTATATACATACACACACACACACATATATATATATATATATATATATATATATATGTATATATATATATATATATATATATATGAGATTTTTATTGGGATCGCTTGATTGGTTTGTCTGTGTGTGGGTCTGGGTCTGTGTGTGTCTGTGTCATACCTTTCATTCTCTTAGAGTAAGAAATCTGGACAAAGCCATAAATAATGGGGGAGACAAAGGCCCAAAAATAGGAACACTTTTTTTAAATATTGCTCTTACAAAATTCAAAACTTGATAGAACAGGTTTTGCATTAGCATAAATTTTCTGAAGGGTATGAAGTCTGAAGTGCAAATGTCTATTTTTTTTTACTTTAGATTTAAATAATTTGCCAATGATTTGCCAGAAAACCACAATTTTATGAGAAGCAGACCAAAAATGAGGCGAAAATCTGTACAGTTGACAAGTAACTGTGTGTGTGTGTGTGTGTGTGTGTGTGTGTGTGTGTGTGTGGAAAATGCATCTTAACAGAAACAGTGTTATTCAAGCAAGTTTCTAAGTTTATAAGAGCAATATTTAAAATCTGTCCCTATTTTTCTTCCTTTGTTCCCCCTTTATTTGTGGCTGTGTCCAGATTTCTTTTGGTTAAGAATTTCAGAGGTATGGTGGAGTGGTATGGAAACCTTTCAGGAGATGCTGATGCTGCCAAGGAATTGCTCAATCGCTCTGTGTGCGGAATGCATGGCAAAATAAATCATGTTATTCTAGCATGTTTCTAAGTTTATAAGAGCAATATTTAAAATCCATCACTCGATCGCTCACTCTGTGTGTATTGCACTGCAGAGTGGCCATTATTTTTCAAAGGTACAGGAAGCCACTGCAGTGGGGTGGAAGAGCCACATGTGGCTCCAGAGCCCAGGTTGCAGACCCTTGGACTAGGGAAAGGAACTATTTATTGTGTAGTGTCAGCGAAAGCTGAAGGGTAATTTTCTTAGTGTAACAAGACATAATAGCCAAAATATTTAAGTAGTTTGTAGCTAACAAAAGTTAGAAGTTACAGGCAGTAAGTCTAGTGATACTGGACTGGTACTCGAAGAAAGAACTGCTTCAGGTTGCTGCCATTTATAGTTAATGAAGATGTGCCTGAAGTTGCAGAACCCATATATAAGTAATTAGTGTTCACAGCCCCAGTGAAACATTATAAGCTTACCCATGTTTCACAACGCGATAATCAGACCCTGTACATTGTGTCTGTGAGGAAACCACCTTAATCATTACACCAACCCAAGGAAAAAGATTGTCCAAAATTGGTCTTTTCTGTAGACAGAGTGTCCGTTGAAAAAAGAAGAAACCTAACCTGAAAAAAAACAAAATTATGTTAGCTTGTCCACCCACTCCTGTCATACTATTTTGGGGTTAGGATGTATTGTAAAATGTTTCCAACAACTGTATAATGCAAGAACAGTACTACAAGGTAAATTGCCCCGAAATGTATGCAAGACTCTGGTACAAATGCAAGTGCTGGAATACAGATTTCCCAAGGACTTAAAATGAGATTTATTAGACAGTGCCAAATTTAAAGCGGACTTCTGAATTCACAGTACATGACATGTGAATTATCTTAAAGCCAGTGTGTGAATGTGCTGCATCTCATATTGCAGTAAGTAAATTTGTCAGTGTGGTTTAATCAAATAATAATTTGTACAATTTGGGGGAATGCACTATTTATTGCTTGTTTTGACCACTTGAAGAGGATAATAATTGCAGGAGTAAATAGAGCATTTCTCACCCTCCGTTGAGATATTGTTAATGTTGTCAGTGATAACAATAGTAATACTGTTCAGGTCATTCATTTAAAAATGGTATGTTTAAAATAAAACTGATTTATTTGAATGCAGTTTTTTCATTGGTGTTATTGGATCACAGTAGTATGTTCTGAGTTTGCAGTGCACTTCAAAGGCATCTTAATGTGGCTTCACTCTGCAACAGTGCAATTTTTTGTGATAGCTGTCTTTGTTAAAGTAGATTATTACTTAATATTTTTCAGAACTAAAGGGAAAAGACTAGTTACAATGACTGATATTTTGTTTCCTTTTGGTGTGACTTTTCATTTTTTTTTTTGTTTAATCTGTTGCATTTCCAGCAGTGGCAGCTGGTGACTTCAAATTAAAGGGGGGGCTGCAGGAGACAGCTGAATGGGTTGGGCCAATGGGAAGGGGTGTGGCCAACTAGAAAGGGATGGAGCTATGCTCAAAACCACAACAACTGGAACTTTAATTAAATACGCTGCCCTGGGTGCCAAACCATCATTACGAGAGTCCAATCAAAACAAAATGAAGTGTAGAAGAAAAAAAAATATTACAATGCATTGGCTACATGACAGCTTACTTAATATCTAGATGAAAACACAAAGGTTGTGAGGCATGAAAAAATAAATTACTTTTTAAATACATTACTGGAATGCCAGTCAAAATCAAGTATAAAAAAAAAACAAGTGGCACTAAACTCAAACCACTTCTTCTTGCACTGCAGTTCTAATTATAATTTATATTCAGCTTTATAAAATTACCAAATTACATGCTGAAACTATGAAAAACACAAAAACTAATAAATCCAAAAAAGGCCAAAAAAACACCAAACCAGCTGAAAGTAATGTTAGCGCTTTCGTTTACTTCATAAGCAAACTTCATCAGACAAATAATTAATTACAACAAGCCATTATATATCCCTCCAAAAGACATTAATTAAAACATTAATTGCATATTTAAATTATCCTTAAAGAAACATGAACATAAAAATGTATATATATAACATTAATATTAAAAATCCAAACATCAATGCTCACACAGCAAGTTACATTTTAGTGAAATCAATAACTTCACATTAAATTCAACTCATCTAAGACATGATTTTAGTTTTAACAAACATTTAATGGATAAGTTGTCATTTAGCCCCAGAATGGAATGTGCATTAAACCTCAGTTGCCATATTAATTCCCTTTCATCCAATTTCAGGGCTATAGGACCCCCTGTCCATGTCAAGCACTTGATCAACAACAAAAAATAGAAATGCATGTGATGGAAACTGATTAATATGCCTAGCTAGGGCATTATTCAAATTTAATTTTTTAATATTGTACAAATGTTCATAGATGCGCTGCTTCAGGCATCTTTCTGTCCTTCCAGTATAAAATGCAGGACATGCCTGGCATACTGCCATATACACAACATTTTTGGATAAACAATTGTACTTGCCCTTAAGCAGATAGGTCTTCCCATGCATCTCAAATGAATCAGTGACATTAATAAATTTACAAAAGTGGCAAAAACCACACTTGGACATTCTACCATTATAGGCAGTATTTTTACTATTCCTTTCCAAGACATTTTTAAGACTGTTGCCTTTTCTAAAAATAATTCCAGGTCTTTCCTTAATCCTACTATTAATCACAGTGTCTTCCCTTAAAAAACACCAATTTTTGTTAATAATATACCTGAGGTTATCCGCATCAAGCAAAAATGTTGTAATAAACCCACTCTGTCGAAAATCATCCACTACATCTGCTTCCAATGTTAATTCATCCATATCAGAAACAATAGTGACCATACCATCTTCAGGTAAAACATTCCCCTCAACAAGTAGGGTATCCCTTAATGGTGAATCAATGTGTAACAGGGGCTTAAAAATCCCCCTTCTTCTTTTAACATTGACCTTACAATTTTATGAAAAACGGACCAAAAATATGATGCAAAAATATAAAATTGCCACATTACAGCTGGGAACCTGTCAAAGAAGGGACACCTTTTTAATATTAGTACTGTTAACTTGAGCAGCTGACAAAATTAGAGAATTTACATGCATTTCTGAAATAAAAGTAATCTGTAAGTCTGATCATTAGTTATTTATAATTGTAAACCCTCCATGCTTTCTTCCAAAATTGCTATTTTGCGGAGGGATTATTAGGGGAAGAACAACATTTTGAGCCAAAATTGGGGACAGTTGAGAGGTTTGGATATTCCTAATTCTATAAAACGATTTATTTGCACGTACCTCTCAACCTCTTAATGCAGGAAATCTGGACAAGGCCAAATATGTTGGGGGAACATACAAACAGTACTAAAAATTGCTCTTGTATAAACTTAAGACAGTTGATAGACGGCATGCATTTTTCTGAAGGTTATGACGTCTGAAACTTAATGTCTGTCATTATTTAGTGACTTCATTCTTAAATGATTTGCCAGAAAACCACAAATTTTATGAGGAACAAGCCAAAAATAAGAAGCAAAAGTCTATTAATTCTACAAAAATCTGGACAGTTGAGAGGTATAGTTCAGCCGGAGTGGTCTTGAGTTTGCTTCCTTTCCCCCCTCACAAAATCTTGGTCAAATGGAGCTACCCCACTGCAGAAATTCCAATGCCCCATTCCTTGGTTATTTTGCCCCATTTACCATAAACACTGTAATGTGCATAGTGCTTTACTTCTGCAAGGATTTGCATTTCATTTGAAAGTTTTATTTTGCATTTTACAGCACAAACACTAGTAAATATCTGCTAAACAAAGCAATGCAGTCTCACAATGAAAATAGACTTGGCATTAAAACTTCTCTGCCCTTGAAACTCGCATTCATTGAAAAAGCATTGAAACCCACATTCGAAGAAAATACATTTTGCCAGTGGCAGAAAGATTAACTTTGGGCTGTTTTCAAATCATAGGCCCCTTGCACATGAAACATACACGTGCTGTTTGATGCACCTTCCTGATTGTATTAAATGATATTCCTTGTACAATACAGTACAGTTAGAGGGCATTCAAAACAATAAATTTAAAACATTTTTCCAGTAAACAATGAAACAAAATGCATGAACCAATAATGACAAAACTGCCCAATTCAGAACATTTCCATTATAAAAGTCTACTCATACTTCTACAGTCCACCATTATCAGTAAATATGCATAATCTCTGAAGTAGTAAAAGTCATCTAAATAATTCCACATTAAAAGAAATCTGTAAGTAATGAAGAGGTTACTACTAGCAAACAACTTCAGATTTCATTGTTTCATCTACAAATAAAGTGCCTGTTTCCCTTGAGGAATAAATTGCCTGTGTTGTATTAAAAAATGATGAGCTAGTAATATTGCAATAGGGAATGGATAGCAAACTGATAACAGGTTCATAGTTATTAGGTATCTTCTCCAAAAAGGACTGCAGCATCCTCCCCCCTTTACAACACAGTACAGTATCAGCAATACATCACCTTCTGCATCAAAAGCAAGTATCCTACCTGTTGTGCTGTTAACAGTACAAGCAGACTCAGCATAAGCAGCATTAATCTTTTGTTCCCCTGCAGCTCTCAGCTCCTTGTAAAATCTACTTGACACTCAGCTGTGTCTCTGAACTTTGCAGCACAAGAAATCTGGAAAAAGCCAACATTTATTGGGGGGGGGGGCAAAAGCCCCAAAATCAGGGACACATTTTAAACATTGCTTGTGTAATGTTGGAAAGTTGCTAGAATAAAATACCGTGTTGCCACCAGACATATCACTGTCAAGTCTCAAACCCAGGACCCTGTGCAAAACAGAGCAACATACCACTATGCCAAATCAGCTGTTTTGTGAAAAAGAGGAAGACAGACTTAAATGGCTACCATTTAGTGAATTCACTTCTCAACATAGCTCTCCATGTCTTAGCTTGGTACACCTGGACAAAGCAAGTAATGGGGGAATACAGCCCCCAAACATATTCAGTGAATTCAGTTCTCACCATAGCTTTCAACCTCAGCACAAAAAACCTGGACGAAGCCATTAATGGGGGAATACAGTCCAAAAATGGGGACAAATTTCAAATATACATCTTATAAACTTAGAAAATTGCTAGAATAAAATGTTTTGTGTTACCATGTACTTTCTGAAGAATATGAAGTCTGAAATTCAAATGCCTATCATTTTTATTTATTTAACATTTGTTAACCAGGAAAGTCCGACTTGGAACAAAAGCCAATTTTCTGCACAGGCCCAGGGAGAAACACTCCAGACACATGTCTTTGTAAGATGAGAAGACATGCAGATTCCACACAGAAGGCACGGGCACCTCAGCTAAGAATCAAAGCAACAAAGCTGTAGCTGTCAGGCAACAATGCTACCACTGACTGTGTAAGGAAACAAAAATACAGAAACCACAGATTTTATGAGGAACAGAACAGAACAAATATGAGACAAAAATCTGTACAAAGATGGGAGGACATGCAGACTCCACACAGCACCCCAGCCAAGAATCAAACCAGATAGGCTGTAACTGTCAGGCAACAATGCTACCCCTGCACCACTGACTGCACCACTGGCTGACTGTGTTAACAAAAATGCAGAAACCACATATTTTGAGGAACAGAACAGAAGAAATATGAGGCAAAAATCTGCAAGCTTTTTTTACAAATGGTGGTGGGTAGGGAATTCAGGCCCTTGCCACCTGCATCCGAGGTACAGGGTTCAAGCCTGATTTCCCTACTCACTACCATGGGTTCTCTCTAGCTACCAGTGTATAGCAACTGGGGCATTTTAGACACACACACACACACACACACACACACACACACACACACACACACACACACACACACACACACACACACACACACACACACACACACACACACACACACACTCCTTAGCCCCAGCAATCCATACCTCTGATGCCCTGTGCCAATCAGACACACACTCCTTAGCCCCAGCAATCCATACCTCCGATGCCCTGTGCCGATCAGACACACTCCCCCAAATAAATCCATGCTGTAATGAAGATAATCCCATGCTGTGAGAGCTCAAACATTAATGGCTAGCTCTCATGCTAAAACTATCCTGTGAGAGCTCAAAAGGCACATTGATTGGTGCAGCCTGCAGGTGACGCAGTCCGGAGTGCCTCTGTTCTGTGCGGTTATCACTGCACAGACTGCTGGGCAACTGCGGGGCAGGGATGCCTTTCCCCCTATCTGGACTGCTGACAAAGCAGTCGGAGTGTTCCAGTGTGCTGCGGGGCAGGGATGCCTCCCCGTGTTTCAGTGTGCATGCTTGGGAAAAGTTTGTGAGTGTTCCAGACAGTGTGCATGCGTGGAGCGGAAGCTGGGACTTGTGAGTGATTTTTTAACATGTTTTTTTTTTGTTTTTCTTTTACTTTTTTATTTTCTAGGTGAGAGGGCTGCAGTCCTATAGTGCAAGCCTCCCCTGATTTCCAGACTTTCTGGTGGCTTGTAATAGTGCAAGGTTTAGTCAGGTCAATGGTTTAAACCAATTCTTTCATTTTTGCCTTTTTGTCTCTTCCTCCAGGTGGTTAATTCTATGTTTTATACCTGTAAAACATGCCAAAAACCCAGAAATATTTTAGAATTAGAGATGCTTCTCCTTCCGTTGTATAATGTTCTTGTTTTCATACTCTGTTCTTTCATATTATGAGAGTGATATTGTAGAGACTTATTACAACAGCACAGTTACTGCTACTGATAGGTGCAGTTGAATGTGTGTAACTTTAGTTTCAGTAGACCGAAAGGTATATACTTAAATGTGCATTCCCAACGTAAAATAATGGTCTTTGTGCTTCCATTTAGAATACACCATTACAATGTATGACACAAAAAGTAAAGAACTGAGATGGAATGCTACGTACTTCAACTATGCTGCTACTCTGCCTGATGAGGAAACAGAATACAGTAAGTGTTTTTTGTCAATACCCACATATTGTAGTTAAGCTTTGAAGGAATAATTTATACAGGCATATATACTTGTATATATTGACTGTTTTAAGGACAATGCACCTTCATTTCTTTGATTCACAATTGAAAAGAGAACAGACTAAGTTAAGTTTTCACTAATGTCCGCAATCTTAAAGGCAACATCCAACAATGTGCAGAGTTAGTTGTAGATGGCATCAGCTCTACTCAACCAGAAGATGTAGCAAATCTGATGACCAGTAAATTCAGCTCAGATTTCACCTCTCCACCAGTCCAGTTCTCCCCCAGGAAATACCCTCCCCCACTCCACTGCCAATTATCACCAAAGTACAAGTTGCCACTGTGCTCTCTAAAGCTAAAAACGCTGCTTTAGTGGAGCCTGACGATGTCCCAGGTTGCCTCTTAAACAGCTTAAATCAGGACTTATCAGGCCTATTAGGATCTCTGTTTAACCACAATCTCCAGACTGGCTTTGTCCCAATAAGAGTGGAGGACAGCAACAGTCATTCTTCTGCATAAAGGGGGACCAGCTACTGTCCCGGGAAATTGCTGACCCATACGTTTAGCTTGTCTTGTATGTAAAGCCATGGAAAGAATAGTCATGGACCTGATAAATAATGAAACAGGACAACTCCAAACACTAGACCTGACCCAAATCGACCTTGTCAAGGGTAGGTCATGTCTGTTGAATCTGGTGTATTTCTTTGAGAAAGTCACTAACGTCATGGATGAAAGAAAAACTGCACATACCACCTACCTCAACCTGGCCAAGGCATTTGACACAGTTCCCCATTCTGGGTATTACAAATAAACTCCCAAAACTGGGCATAAATTCTTATATCACCCGATAGTCAGTTGGCTCACGGACAAGACACATGTGGTTAAAGTATGTGAATCAGATCGAGCAAGAGGCCAGGTACTAGTGGTGTGCCACAGGGCTCAGTGCTGGAACCACTCCTGTTCAGAATACACTGCTCTGTAGTCAAGGCCAATGTGGAACACCTCTAGGCGTGGGCAATCATTGAATCCCACAATGATGCAGATATCCTTCAGGAGGGTCTAGGTCAGGCAAATGACTGGTGCTAGAACCATGGCCTGAAGCTTAATGTGAAAAAATGCATCGTCATACCCCTTGGAAAGTCAAATACCCCTGTAAACTGCAACATCAGTAGCACACCCTAAGAGTAGACTCAGAGGTGAGAGATCTAGATACACAGGTAGATAGTAGCCTGAACTTTGACTGCAATGTGTACACATTAGTGAGGAAGTTGTATGTGGCACAATTATAAGTAAAGGTATGGCATCCAGATCCAAGGAAATTACAACCCCACCATACCTGGCCCTTGTTAGACCAATAATCAAGTACAGTGTGCCATTTGGAATGTACTTGACTAGGCACTTACAACAGCTGGAGTGACCACAGAGTTTCCATACAAAGAAAATTCAGGGTGTAAACAACATGTCCTATTTGGACAGATTGAAAGCCCTACCCCATTCAGTCTGTCTAATACTGAGTATTAAGGGATGACCTTTGCCTGACATACAGGGCACTCACAAATCCAGCCCTGATGGAGCTGCTACATATCCACAAGTCAGACAGCACAAGAGTCACCTGATATAGGGATCTAAACTTAGTGACTCAAACAAAACATGCTAGAGAGACAGATGTGTGTCTCACAGATTACCCCTTCTTTGGAGCAGGTTTCCTATTCACATTTTAGCAGAGCCCTTCCCTGGCCATCTTCAAACGCAGTTTGGATCAATGGATGGAGAATTGCAAATTCACACCTGGGGTAGTGCATATGTTCCTTATGTACAGGGGGCAGTCTGTAAAATGCTCAAGGCATAGGCTCAAATCCATACCATCCCTTTGCTCCTAGAGGCTATATATTGGGTAAAATCGGGTTATATTGGCTTGTAAGGGCTGTTAGCATAGTAATCTCCTATAAATCTATGAAGAGAAATACAACCAGGTAATAAAAAATCTGTTTTTGAAAGTTATGGCCTCTTGGTTTTATGTTTCATATCATTTAAATTTAAGTAGTATTTCTTTGTGTGATCCACATTTTTATTTTGAAAGTTCAGTTACTCTTTTAAGTTGCACTCATTACTGGACATGGCATTTATGCCTTGTGTTAGATATGCATACTTTTGAAAATAATACTTCTGTTTATAAAAAAAAAAAATCAACCATTTCTTTGGCTGAGACATGTCATCTAGCCTTTCATAAAGTACTTGACTAGTAATATTTTCATTTTTATATTTCTTGATCAGAATGTACTTTTGTTCTAAAGTTGCAGTAAAGTGTTAAAATACTTTTTTTATTGGTTATTTATTACCAGCATTTCAGGTATATATCTGATGCACACTTAATAAGTCTGTGACTGCTGTTCCCGTTATGTGAGCAGACAAGGTAATATGCGGGTATATTGTTAAGATGTAGTCTCTGTGTTATTTTCTTCCCTTGCTACAGTAGTTACTTCAGGCAGATTCCATTTGCACTTTAAATTAATAAAAATGCAATTAAATGCATCAAAAATGCAAACTGCACCCCCCCTATAAACAACCCAGCTGTAATTGCGCCATTATTCACATTATGTAAAGCATTCCACAGCTTGTCTTCTTTATGGACACATTACTAAATGTTCCCCCCAAAACTGGGAAAGGGACTTGTATCCCATTAAACATTTGGTTGCATTTTAAAAAAAAGTTCCATATAACTGCAGATTAGAGGTCCCTTTATAGCAGTGCCCAGTTTCCTAGTGTCTTTGATCCAGATATTGTCACTAATGTTCACTTTGTTGTAAACCTCCGTTATATTCATAGGATCATAGGAAGTTGCTAGGCTAATGGCCCTAGGGCCCTTACAAGCCTAGCCATGTTCTTACCCTTATTTACATGATCTGCACCTATTGCCCCTGTCCAAGAGGGACACAGGTGTAACTGTTAAGTTAATTAACTGTGAATTTAAGGTCACCCATCCATTCATCCAGATTGTGTTGAAGAGGGCCAATGAGGTGCTCTGTTTGACATGAAGTGGAAGTCTGTTCCAAAGGTGTGGTAACCTCTGGGAGACAAATCTGTTCCAACAGCAGGTTTTATTAATGTCACATACCAGGTTAAGGTCTTTGGAGCGAGTAACCCATGTATCATTTGACTTTCGGATATGAAGCATTTCCAATAACGTAGGGTCAGAAACCACCTTATATACAAGGTAGAGATCACCTCTGAGTAGTCTGTATGAAACAGAATAAAGTGACAGTAATTTCAGACAGTCCCATAGGACAGATGGTGAAGACCTTGAATTTTCCTTGAGGAATCTTTGCGGTTTATCCAATTGCTGCAGGTGCTTTGAAAGGTACATACCGAAAAGGCCGTTGTGCTAAATTACTCCCCTGTTTTACATCTGTTTTCTTCTTGTCTTGCGTCCTTAACTGGACTAATGTCTATATTTAAATGCTATGTTTTTTAACTGTATAATGTAAATAATACTTCATGTGGAGTTTTTCTCCCCGGGCCTCCACTGAAAATGGACTTGTGTCCAGTCGGACTCTCCCGGTCAACAGATGTAAATAAATAAATAAATAAATAATAATAAAATAGAGATTGAAGTCCTTTTAGTAGGTGTTTCTGATACCATTTGATTTGTGAATGTGTAATAGGTCTGATAGAACAGGATCTGTTGAGGATCTTTACGTGAGACAGAGGTCACCAGTCAGTAGCCCATGTTATACTGAAAAAAAGAGATAAGGCTTTAAGATGACCTGTGCAGTTTTTATGATTTAGGCCCTTGATTTTTTTTTTTTCTGATGAGGAGGCATTGTGGTCATTCCAGCTGTGACAAGTGTTTGGACAGGTATGTACCAAAGAGGGCATTATGCTCATTGATCAGCCTAATGAGTGCTGACTGCTAAGTGCAGTGGAACAATAATGTCCATGGATCTGGACTTTGTAACTTTAAATATAATCTGTACAAAGAAAAAGGACTTCCTTACAATAGTGTATACAGTTTATTGTCAGTATAGGTTCCCAAATCTCTAACAAAAAGATCAATTTTAGGTGAGTGTTGTCAATGTGATAGTTACAAAGGGAGTCATGCTTGCTGCAAGATGCAGTTCTGTTTTTCTTGACATCTAGTTTTAGTGCAGGGTTTTAGCACCAACTTTTGTTTGGGACAGGCCCTCTTTTAGGATCCTAGAGTTCTCTGTGAAGTTTATGATTTCATCAGGCTTGCAGTCATCTTCAAATTTGGTTAACCACAAACCCTTAACAGCTTTTACCATTGAGAAGTAAATGACAAAGAGAAGTGGACCAAGGACTGAATACCGAGGAGCTCCTCGAGTGACAGATCTTTTAGAGGAAGTAGAGTTGCCCACTCTTGCCTCCTGTGTTCTGTTTGTGAGTCAGTTTGCCAATGAATTATGTATGAGTTGACATTTAATTACTTTTTTATTTTAAATTTCTCCAAGTCTTTTGGGTTTCTAATATGATGACGGGAATGGACTCCATTCCTAAGTCAAAGTAAGATTAAAGTTCAAGAAATTAGTATTGTTTCAATTCTTTGTTAGCCAAAAGTGCTCTTCGCAGCACCTGCTTTATGCCTAGTAATGACTCCTTCTGCAATTCGTACAGAGTTACATGTATCGGTAACGTATCTAAGTATAATTGTAAATTCTTTTTTATAACACCCGTTGCTCCTACTACTACTGGAATTGTCTAGGTATCTTTCTTCCACATTGCCCTCATTTCTTTCTGAAAATCCTGGTAGTTTATGGCTTTGTGTGTGTCTCTCTTTGTACGCAAGATTTTGTAGTCATTGGGTGTAGCAAGTTCAATAATCAGTGCTACATTTGTCTTTTCATGGGCTACTATATCTGGTTTTCTTGCATCTATTTTTTGAACTGTTGGTGATGGATGAACCCACGTGTTATAAACTTCATAATTTCCTGTGATGCTTTGTGGCTTATGTTTTCAGTACTTTTCAACTGCTTCAGTATTATAATGTTTTCACAATCCCCAATGCAACATTCTTGCCACAGTATTATGCATTTAAGTACACAGTCCTTCTGCCATTAATATATCACAACCAGCAAAAAGATGTCAGACTGTTTCCAATTCTGTTTTACAAAACCTCCATTTGTCTGTTTCTCCCACAAAGTGTACATTGTCCACTGTCTTGTGCCGCCAACATTAATCTTTCATCTTTTGGTTTAAGTTCACGTGTCCTTAACCACTCTACATTTGATCCTGATCGACATGAGGTTGTTCCAAGAGTTTTCTATACTTGCAATTATATTTATGCATTTTCCACATTTTTTGCCTTCTCATCTGGTCCTTCACCTTGTATTATTTCTTTTGTTTTTTGGCACATTCAGTTGTTGCCTGATTTTTATCTACTTCTGGTTTGATTTCCAATCCCGCTTGACGCTGATATGCTTCTGCTAAAATAAGCAGGAAAGTCATCTTAGGCTTATTCTCCTTGTGTTTCAAAACTTTCACTATGTTTGGGTCTTGTGAAGTCAGCAGATATGTATGCAGTCCCACAATTGCAGATCTACAGTGCAATGAAAAAGTATTTGCCCCCTTCCTGATTTCTTATTTTTTTGCATGTTTGTCACACTTAAATGTTTCAGATCATCAAACAAATGTAAACATTAGACAACGATAACACAAGTAAACACAAAATGCAGTTTTTAAGTGATGATTTTTATTTATTAAGGAAAAAAATTATCCAAACCTACATAGCCCTATGTGAAAAAGTAATTGCCCCCTAAACCTAATAACTGGTTGTGCCACCCTTAGCAGCAACAATGGCAATCAAGTGTTTGCAATAACTAGCAATAAGTCTTTCACATCGCTGTTGAGGGATTTTGGCCCACTCTTCTTTGCAGAATTGTTTTAATTTGGCCATATTTTTAAGGTCATGCCACAGGATCTCAATTAGATTCAAGTCTGAACTTTGACTAGGCCACTCCAAAACCTTAATTTTGTTTTTTTAAGGCATTCAGAGGTGGACTTGCTGGTGTGTTTTGGATCATTGTCCTGCTGCAGAACCCAAGTGCACTTCAGCTTGAGGTCGCAAACTGATGGCTGGACATTCTCCTTAAGGATTTTTTGGTAGAGAACAGAATTCATGGTTCCATCTACCACAGTAAGTCGTCCAGGTCCAGAAGCAGCAAAGCAGCCCCAGACCAGCACACTACCACCACCATGTTTAATTATTGGCATGATGTTCTTTTTCTGAAATGCTGTGTTACTTTTATGCCAGATGTAATGGGATGCACACCTCCCAAAAAGTTCAACTTTTGTTTTGTCAGTCCACAGAATATTTTCCCAAACGTCCTGGGGATCATCAAGATGTTTTTTGGCAAAAGTGAGATGAGCCTTTAAGTTCTTTTTGGTCAGCAGTGGTTTTTGTCTTGGAACTCTGCCATGCATGCCATTTTTGCCCAGTCTCTTTTTCATGGTTGAGACATGAACACTGACCTTAACTGAGGCAATTGAGGCCTGCAGTTCTTTAAATGTTGTTCTGGGATCTTTTGTGACCTCTTGGATGAGTCACCGCTGCGCTCTTGGGGTAATTTTTGTAGGCTGGCCACTCCTGGGAAGGTTCACCACTGTTCCATGATGTTCTTCATGTTTCACTGTTGCAGTCATCACATTTGGGTTATCCCTGCCAGGGTAGGCCTCGGCCAGCCCGAATACCAGAGACATAGTATTTCTGCGTTGGTTGCTGTCGCTTGAGACTGATGTCAGGTCGTCAATAGTATAAAGGAAGGTAGCTGACGCCATTACATCAGCCTTTCTTACCATGGAGCTCGAAGCAGAAGCAGTTTGCATGAGTGCCGGTCAGCCGCTACCTGAGTTTTTGTCTCCGAATTGAAGTTGAAGTCTTCTAAAGCAAAGTACCCCATTAGGGATCCTTTTTTTTGCACTAACCAATGTCAGAAAAATTTAATAATTGTCTTACCTGTAGAATACCAGAGAATACTGAGACTTCCACTCTTACTGCGTCACTTGTTTAGGCCCAGACCACGACGTCCCTCGTTGTCGCTTCTGTGCTTTGTTTCAACACCAGAACTATCCATCGTCGAGCCCTTATGGTAGCTAAATATCTTCGATTACAGTCCTCGAATTCTGATATGGCTTCGGTAAGCCATCCGACAGCAGAGATTCCAAAAAAGTGTAAAGATAAAGACAGAGACAGACTGCACAGGTCCAAACATACCAACGATGCTTCCGTTAAGCTAGTAGTCAGTCCTCCAGTACTCAGTGAGGTGCTTTCGCAGCCCCTGATGCCCGCTTCAGTTGTTTCGCAGGCTGGTACAGAGACCCTTTCAGAGTCCGGTATGCCACAAAACTCTTCTTCAACTAAGGATCCTGTGGTAGTCTCTACCTTGGGTGGGTCCGGAGCCACTGAGCAGGCATAGGCTTCCGAGAAAGTCCTTCGCACTACTGAATCTCAACACAAACAGATGTCTTCTTTTGTGACTACCGTTCTTTCAAAAACTACAGAGTTTCTTAGGCCTAAGGTTCGAACCATACCCAAGAAAACTACAACCCACTCTCAGGCACCTGCTACCTTGCCTCAGTCTCAAATGCTTAAAATGGCAGAAGACCTTATTGTGCTGATCAGGGGAAGCCAACCTACTCCCTCAAAAAGGAAAAGAGATCTGTACCCTGTAGTTTTGTCTGAACAAGAGTCAAATGAATCTGATGCGTCTATGAAGACATGCAACCCCTCTCCACTTATGAGGATTCTGATGCAGAACACGCCATTCCTTCAGCCTCTTCCCCAGAGGATTTTTCCTTTGGGGAAACACTGCTTACTTTAAGGGAGCATTTCCAATGGGAGAGTCAAGATTACCCTCGGTATAAAAAGAGACTCACGGAATTCCTAGATCTTCCACAACACAGAACCATGGCCATTCCCCCAGTCCTGGATGTTGTGGATGATGTTTTCCTTGAATCCATCTTGACTCCTGACGTCCTACCCTCCTGCTCCTAGAAAACCAGACAGGTACTATAGACTCACACAAATATCTTTTTAAAAATCCAACAGTTGACCCTGAGGTCATTTCTGAAGGGCCAAAAGGGATTAGAGCAACCTATACTAAGAATCCCATCCCCTCAGACAGGGATTCCGGAGCATTGGGCAGATGGGGTAAAAAAGTATACACCTCAGCTACTCTTGCTAACAGGGCACTAAATTGTCGGTTCCATATGCTGAAATTTCAGCAACATGCCTTGGAACTCCTTAAACAAAAATGTCTTCCTTTCCTGCTTGGGCAGAATCTAAAGATTTACAAGGCTTAATGCATTCTGCAAGTCAAGTAACTAAACACACTTTGCACTGTGGTTTTGACATCCTAGAAGCTTCTTGCAGGGCAACAGTCACTGGATCTGTCATTAGAAGACATGCATGGCTTAAGGAACAACCCCTGCCAGACCACATCAAATCTAAATTGTTGGATGCCCCCTTGCACAAAGATAACTTATTTGGCACTAAGGCAGAAGAGGTCTTAAAAAAGTTAAGGATTTCTTACAGATCCAGCCCCCTAGGTTCAGCAGGCATTGTCCCTCCAAGCACTGGTCCTTTCCTGCCCTGAGTAAACCGACCCAGCCTAGGCCCCGTGGAAACAGACCCCCTCCCCCCAGACAGCAGCCCTAGGGAATGCAGAGATCTAAGCAGTGGACTAACTCCACTTCAAAACCAGGGAGTTCTGAGCCACCCCCTTATGGTAAGAACTCACAATGACTCACCTCCTCCACCCCACCCCACCCACTCTGCCCACCTTCACTTACCCCCTAGGAGAAAAACTCTCCTTTCACTCAAGCACCTGTGCCACCATTACCAAGGGCTAATGGGTTCTGAACATTGTGTCTCAAGGATACAAATTTTCCTTCCACACCCTTCCAACCTGAAAAGGGTTCCCAGATCTACCACCAAATCAGTGGGCAGAGGCTCAAAAGCAAATCCTTTCTCTGCTCTCTATGAGGGCAGTAGAGCACGTTCCTGCGGAACAGATAGGCCAAGGCTTCTACTCCAGAGTTGTTCTAGTGCCCGGAAAAGAGGGCACCTGGCTCCCCATCCTCAATCTATGCTTTCTAAACACCTTCCTGGTGATCCCAAAATTCAGAATGCTCACCCTCCAGCAGCTGCTACCCATACTTTCCAAGGACGCTTGGCTAGCCACCCTAGATCTAAGAGGCCTACCTCCACATTCCAATCAGGGAATCATGCAGGAAATGTCTCTGCTTCAGGGTAGGATCTCAACACTTTCAGTTCTCTGCGCTTCACTTTGGCTTATCTACTGCTACCACAGTTTTTGCAAGATGTCTGGCTTTGGCTATTGCCTTTTGCAGACAAAGAAATATTCAAATTTACCCATACTTGGACAACTGCCTTATTCAGTCAGAAGGCCAGGAACAGCTGCTCAAGCATCTGGCCTTTGTAAAGACCCTACTAACCTCCCTAGGATACACAATCAACGAAAAGAAATCCAGACAGGTGCCCACCCAAAGGATAATCTTCCTGGGAGCAAGTCTGGACACAGCATCCCAGATGGCATACCTTACACCAGAGAAACAAGTTTTCCTGACAGCTTATTTCTCTCAACTAGCCACCAGGTCCCAGCTATCTGCAAGGAAGATCCTGCAAGCTCTGGGGTTCATGGCATCTTGCATACTACTCATTCCATATGCTAGACTGCATATGAGGAAACTTCAGTGGTACCTAAAGAGCCTTTTGTGTCAACACTCTCAAGACCTGGAAACTCTTCTACCTATAATTCCTTGCCTCAGAAAAGATTTTCTTTGGTGGGCAACAGCATCCTCCCACAACAGGGGACTGCCCTTCTCCCCACCCCTCGCTAAGACCCTCACCACAGACGCATCAGGCGACGCTTGGAGTGCACACCTGGATGGCAGGTGCATACAGGGCCAATGGAGCCCACAGCAAATCCCTCTGCACATCAGTCAAAAAGAGATGATGGCTGTGCAGCACGCCTTGATAGCTTTCAAACCCCTTCTCTCTCCAGGGGTTCTCCTGATCAAAACAGACAACACCACTGTCATGTGGTACATCAGCAAGCAGGGAGGGACTCACTTCTACCCTCTATGCAGGCTGGCCGTGAAACTTTGGCTCACAGCCTCTTCCATGCAACTACACCTGTTAGCACAATTCCTACCAGGCTCTCTCAACTCTCTGGCAGACCAATTAAGCAGAAATCTTCTGGACCCACACAAGTGGCAACTCAACAGAAGTACCTTCACCCTAATAACTCAGAAATGGGGAACCCCGAAGGTCGACTTCCTTGCTTCCCACACCAACCATCAGCTCAGCAAATTCTGCACCAGGGAGCATCACTGCCTGGCATGGAAAGTGGATGCCCTGTCTTTCCCTTGGGTCAGTCTATGCCTTTCCTCCCCTACCTCTCATCCGCAGGGTACTGCTCTAAATAAGGGAAGAAAAAGTAAGGACCATTCTTATAGCTCCAGACTGGCCTCAACAACACTGGTACCCCTAGCTGTGCAGCCTGTCCCGCTTTCTCCATGGCATCTTCCTCAGATTCCAAACCTCCTGACCCAGAGGGAAGGGGAATTCATGCATCTCCAATTGCAGACACTCAATTTGGCAGCTTGGCTTATTCCCTAACCATGAACCAATCTGCCATCGTCAGTAAACATGTTCTGGATGTTATCCTTGAGGCCAGATGTCCTAGTACCAGAAAGTCTTATGCAGATAAATGGAAAAGGTTCTGCACCTGGATCCAGGCTAATGGAGCCAATACTGCACAGCCCTCCATCCCTCTCATCGTGGATTACTTAGCTGACCTACTACACAGTGGTCTCGCTTTCTCTTCTATAAAAATTCATGCCTCTGCTATTTCTAATCATTTTCCCACTGAGCAGCCCTTTTTCTCATGCCCTTTGATCAAACAGTTCTTCAGCGGGGCTAGTAACTTGAGGCCTTCCAGAAGGGCACCAACACCAGCTTGGGACCTTAACTTTGTCTTGGAAAAGCTCACCCTGCCCCCTTTCAAATCAGCTTCTTCTGCAGAGCTAAAATTTCTCTCCTGGAAGACAGCATTCATTCTGGCCCTCACTTTAGCCAGAAGAGTCTCTGAGTTGCAAGCACTCATGGCTGTGGAATCCTTCATCTTCCATAAAGACAGGGTATCCCTCAAAACTAACCCATCCTTCATGCACAAGGTGGTGTCTAGTGTGGCTCTCAATCAATCCATTCATTTGCCCACCATCTTTTCTAATCCCCAAAACAAGGGGGAAAGGATTCCTCACTCTCTAGATGTGTACAGACAGCTTGGATTCTATCTGGACAGGACTAAATCCTTCAGAAAATCTGATCAGTTGCTGGTTAGCTTTGCTACAGGGTCAGAAGGCAAAGCCATCTCCAAGCAAACCATTTTGAAATGGATAGCAAGCAAACACACTGCATCCATTTCTGCTTCAAACAGTATGGAAAGCCTCCCCCCAAGGGTGTCAGGACACACTCCACGAGAGCAGCCTCCACCTCTGCAGCTTTCCTCAGAGGAGCCCTCACCAGGGACATCCTGGAGGCTTCCACCTGGACATCTGTTCACACTTTTACCAAGCATTGCCACCTTCCTCTCTTCTCCAAATCCAGGGCAGGGTTTGCCTCTGCAGTCTTGCAGGGCATCCTAGCCAGCCCATGGTTTCCTTGACTGCCTCCACCCATTTCTTCAGCTTTGGGAATCTACCCAAATGTAATGACTGCAGCAGCGAAACACGAAGAACATAGTGCAGTTGTGTACACTTACCATAAATGTAGATGTTCTAGTGTATTCACTTTTGCAGTCCTGGCTTCCCTCCCTCCACCCCCCTTATTCTCTTTCTCCTTTTACTACCATTCTTCCTTGTTGTCCTTTCCTTACAAGGGACATATTGGTATTTATTTTCCAGTGATGGGGTTCTTACACCAGAACCTGGCCTCCTACTTTGGGAGGTCCTGACAGGTTAGGACATGAAAAACTTATGTAATGGCATCAGCTGCCTTCCTTTATATTACTGATGACCTGATGTCAGTCCTCAAGCGACAGCAACCAACACAAAAATACTAAGTCTCTGGTATTCGGGCCGGTCGAGTTCTACCCTGGCAGGGATAACCCAAATGTGATGACTGCAACAGTGAATACACTCAAACATCTACATTTATGGTAAATGTACACAACTGTACTTTATCTCCATTTGTGGGTAATTGATTCTCACCATGGATGTTCCTTGTGTTTCACTGTTGCAGTTATTACATTTGGGTTATCTGATTGCAGGTAGCCCTCAATTCAGCCTGATTTAAAAAGTCTTGGGTCCTGCCTTGGTTGCTGTCCCCTCTTCCATGACGTCAGGTCATCAGGGGTATAAAACATGCAGCTGATGCCATTACATCAGTCTTTCTTGCCGTGTGGTGCCCGAAGCAAAAGCAGTTTGCCAGTGCTGGTTGGCCGACTCCTGAAATTTTCGTTTTCGAGTTTTAGAACCGAAGTCTTCAACTAAAGCTAAGTACCCCATTGGGGAAACTTTTTCTTGGTCCTTACCGATGTCAGTAAAAGTTAATAATTGCATTACTTGTGGAAAGCAAATACCTCATAAAGATTTTCATTCGTATTGTATTCCTTGCCTAGGCCTTGACCATGATGTACCTTGCTGTCGGTTTTGTGCTTTATTTAATCAGCGCACTATCCATCGTCGGTATATTTTTGCCTCTAAGTATTTCGGTTCTTGGTTTAATTATGCAAAAATGTCATCTGTTAGCCAAAAAAAATGCAAAGACAGACAGAGACTGGCTGCCGAGGTCCAAAACTGCCGACGACGCTTCTCCTAAGCCAGTTGCCAGTTTGCCAGTACTCAGTGAGGCACTTTCGCAGCCCCTGATACCCGCTACTTCTGATTCACAGGCCTCTACTGAGACCCATTCGAAGTCCGGTATGCCGCGAGATGCTTCAACTATGGAACCCGCAGATCTCTCTACCTTGGATGGGTCCGGAGCTGCTGTGCAGGCACTGGCTTCTGAGGGTGTGTTCAGGCCTATGGACTTGCATATTAAACCGACGCCTCCTTCTTCACTTAGACCTAAATCTCGAACCATACCTAAAAAAACGATGCCCAGGCCACATGCTCAGGCCTCTATGCCTAAAAAACAAATGATAAGAATGACTGAAGATTTAATAACTCTAATCGGGGGTAGCCAACCCCCCCTTTCTAAGAGGTCTAGGACTGAAGTTGTTTATGAATCTTCTGACCAGGATTCTGTTTTTTCTGATTCTTCTGATGATCTGGATTTGCCCTTATCTACTTATGAGGATTCTGATGCAGAGGACTCCATTCCCTCTGCTTCCCCTCCAGAGGATTTTTCTTTTGGGGAAACGTTGCATACTCTTGGCGAGCATTTCCACTGAGAAAGCCAGAATTTTTCTGATTCAGAAAAGAGGCTTAGGGATTTCTTACTCCTACCTCAGCATAGGCATTTAGCTATTCCTCCTGTACTAGACATTGTTGATGATGCTTTTTTGGAATCTAGCTTGGCCCTTGATTCCTTGCCTCCTGCTTCCAGAAAACCTGACAGATACTACAGGGTCCCTGAGTCAAAGTTCCTTTTTAAAAATCCTATTGCGGATCCAGAAACTATTTCTCAGAGACCCAAGGGCATCAAAGCTTCTACTGCTAAAAATCCTACCCTATCTGATAGAGACTCCAGAGTGCTGGATAGATGGGGTAAGAAGGGTTTACACGTCTGCAACCTTGGCCATTAAGGCTTTAAACTGCCAGTTTCATATGTTAAAGTATCAGCAACATGTTATTGGATTGCTTAAACACAAAATTATGTTGATTCCTGACTGTATGGAAAATAAAGAATTACAGGATTTAATGCATTCTGCTGAACAACTTGGAAAACATACTTTGCAATGTGGATGTCCTTCATGGATGCATCTGCAGTCATATCAAATAGGTTGTCCTGTCGTCAGGCAGCCCTTCGGTCGGCCGGATTCCAAAGTCTGGGTCCGGCTGATGTCGCACTCCACCCGACGTCATCTCTGCTGGTCTTCGGGTATAAAGGCATCAGCCGACGCCATTTTCCTCAGTCTTTCTTGCCGCGTGGCGCCCGAAGCAGAAGCTGTTCGCAAGTGCCGGTCGGTCAGATCCAGAGATTACTACTACCGAATACTACTTCGAAGACTTCTAAAAAGCTAAGTACCCCGTTGGGGACTCTTTCTTGCCTCAGCCGATGTCAGAAAAAGTCAATAACTGTTTAACTTGTGGGAAACAAATACCTCATAAAGATTTCCACTCTTATTGTCTGCCTTGCTTAGGCCCAGACCACGTAGCAGCCTGTTCGCCTGCGCTTCCTTCAACCGAACGCTAAGGCCGGTCGGAGTTTGCTGAACAGTTTTCGGCTCAGACTTTGCTTACATTATGCCGTCGGATCCTCCGACTACCCAAATTGTTAAAAAACGCAGGAAAAAGACCGACACTCGCGGTCCGGTTTCGCGAAACCACGGTTAAGCAAAGCGAGTGTCTCGGTTTCGGCCGAAACCGAGAAAACTGGTCAATCTTCAGCCGAATCCATGGCTACTACTGAGGCTCCTGCTACCTTACCTGAATCGGCCTCAGAAATTTTGCCTACAACTGTGATTTCTAGTGAATTATCAGACACCATCCCTTTGGATGTTTCTACCCCAGCACGTGGTGCTGCTAGACCCCCTGCAGCCATGTCTATCAAGGCCTTTGCCAGGGCTAAAGCAGCCAAATCTGCTAAGTCAGTGCCTGTAAAACCTCCCTCACACAGGCCCACTTCCAGTTCACAAATGCTTACTCTGGCAGAAGATTTAATATCCTTAATTAGGGGATCCCAATCTCACCCAGACCAGCTGCCTCCACCAGAGGAATTTTCCTTTGGGGAAACCTTACATGCCATGAGAGAACAATTCCAATGGCAGGGACAAGATTTCTCAGATTCAAGAAAAAGGCTTAGGACTTTCCTGCATTTACCACAACATAGGCCCTTAGCTATACCCCCTGTTTTGCCTGTTGTGGATGATGCATTTAATGATGTCTGCACTGCTCCTGATTCTTTACCTCCAGCCCCTGCCAAACCTGATAGATTTTACAGGGTTCCAGACACTCATCACCACCTATACAAGGCCCCACTGGCAGACCCCGAAACTATTTCCCAGGGGCCTAAGGCAGTAGCCTCAACCACAGCAAAAAACCCTATTCCTTCAGAAAGGGAATCCAGGTCCTTGGACAGATGGGGGAAAAAAGTTTACACCTCTGCTACTCTATCAGCTAGAGCTTTAAACTGTCAGTTTCACATGATCCAATACCAAGAGTTTATGCTTGATCAGTTAACTAAAAAAGTATCCTCTGATGAATCTATAGATAAGAAATATGTATTAGAAATGGTGAATAACATACAACAGGTTAGTAACCATTCCTTAAAATGTGGCTATGATGCACTGGAGGTTTCATTTAGATCAGCCATGACTGGCACAGTGATAAGAAGACATGCATGATTGAAAGAGCAGGTCTTACCGGATCATGTTAAAGCTAAGCTATTAGATGCTCCTATGGATAAGGCCAGTTTATTTGGTACACCTGCCCAGCAGGTAATGAAGAAAATGGAAGAAAAGGCAAAATCTGTACAAACAGTTAAAGATTTCTTACAGGTTCAGCCCCCAAGGTTTAGCAGGAACTGGCCTGCCAAACATTGGTCCTTTCCTGACTCCACAAGATCCCAAAGGGGCAGGAATAGACGCTCCAGAGGCAGAAATCAATCCAGAGGAGGTGCCTACAGAGGACGACAGTGGCAAGGTAATAACAGAGGCACAGACACAACCACTACCACTGCAACAGGACAATCACAGTGACTTGGCTCTAACTCCGCCTACCAGGGAGCAAATAGCAGCACCATTAGGCGGAAAATTAGCCTTATTTTCAAAATTGGCACTATATCACAAAGACAAGTGGATTTTGCAAACCATAGACCAAGGCTACGGTTCCACTTCCACACCTTACCAGTAAAAGAGGAATGCCAAACCTGCCTCCAAATCAAAAAATAGAAGCTCTACAGCAGATAACGCAATTAACAAAGATGAGAGCTGTGGAAAGAGTACCAATAACAGAACAGGGCAAAGGATTCTATTCCAGACTCTTCCTAGTACCAAGAAAAGAAAAAGTTGGAGACCTATTCTCGACCTGTCCATCTTAAACACATATATCATTGTCCCAAAATTCAAAATGCTGACCCTACAGCAACTTCTTCCCATGCTGGGCAAGGAGTGTTGGCTGGTAACTCTAGATCTCAAGGAGGCATACCTGCACGTCCCCATTCGACCAAATTGCAGAAGATACCTCAGATTTCTTGCAGGATCAGAGCATTATCAATTCTCAGCATTGCCCTTTGGCTTATCTACTGCCCAGAGTATTCACAAAATGCCTGGCATCAGTAATCGCTCACTGCAGACTACAGGGAATCCAAATTTATCCATACCTGGACGACTGCCTGCTACAAGCGGACAACAAAAGCAAGCTGACAACAGATTTACAAAGGGTCATTTACTTGCTACAAGCCCTGGGATACACAGTCAATTTACAAAAGTCAAGGCTGATACCATCCCAAACAAGAACATTCTTGGTAGCGGCGAATTGGACACAGTAAAACAAATGGCATTCCTAACTGCAGAAAAACAAAAAGAACTCCCTCTTTATTTCTTGGCATTAACAAAACAGAACAAACTAACAGCAAGAAAAGTTCTGCAGGCCTTGGGCTTCATGGCATCATGCATAATCTTGGTCCCACATGCCAGACTGCATATGAGAAAACTACAGTGGTACCTAAAGAATTTATGGTCTCAACACAGGCACAGCCTAGAAGCAGAAATACCACTAATCCCATGCCTAAAACAGGAGTTCCTATGGTGGGCTCAAGCATGCCAGTCAAACCCAGGCCTACCCTTCCACAACTTTCAAACAAGCCAAACCATCACAACAGGCGCCTCAGACCTGGGATGGGGCGCACATGCTGGACAAATGCATAAGGATTGTGGACTCAGGACCAGCTGCACCTGCACATAAACCAAAAGAAATGCTGGCAGTAAAACTGGCAATCCAAAATTCAGACCGTTCCTCAAAGAAGGCCATCTGATGATAAGGACAGACAACACCACAGTCATGTGGTACATCAACAAACAGGGAGGCACTCATTCATACCCCTATGCAGAATGACTTTGGACCTTTGGAATCTGGCACTCAGCTACAACATCCAGTTACAGGCAATATTTGTACCGGGAAAAGAGAACACCCTAGCAGACATGTTAAGCAGAACCACCTCGGATGCTCACGAATGGATGCTACACCGGACATCTTCAAGACCATCACAAAGAAATGGGGAATGCCACAAATAGATCTATTCGCTTCCCTCTCAATCACCAGCTCAAAAATTCTGCACAAGGACATTCCACCCACTTGCATGGAAGGTGGATTCGCTCTCCTTCAGCTGGAAAGGCCTGACAGCATATGCATTTCCACCTCTTCCCTTGATACACAAGGTATTACTGAAAATCAAAGAGGAACGTCCAAGCATAATCCTGATAGCTCGAACTGGCCAAGACAACACTGGTACCCATTGCTGAGGAGCATGTCTCAGGAGAAAATGTGGTCAATACCCTGATGCCTTTGATGTTAACTCAGAACAACTACAGCATCATGCATCCAAACCTAAAAACTTTGCAACTGACTGCCTGGAACATCACATAGCAGCAACTAATCCAGATCTTTCCCAAAGGGTAAAAGACATTATCCTTGAAGCCCGCAGACCTTCAACAAGAAGGAACTATGCAGGAAAATGGAAAAGGTTTGTCATTTGGAGTGCTGAAAGAGGAAAAGATGTGTCGAATATAGATATTGCTAACATTCTGGAGTATTTGGCAGAACTTCTACATACAGGCCTGTCCTATTCCTCCATCAAGATACATGCATCAGCTATTTCAGCAGAATACAGCTTTGATCCACCCGTCTTTTCACATCCTCTACTCAGACAGTTCCTCAGAGGGATCAAGAATGTAAAACCTCCTAGGAAACCACCATTACTAGCATGGGACTTGAACTTTGTGCTAGAAAAGTTGACACTCCCTCCGTTTGAACCAGCAGCAACAGCAGATCTACAGCACCTGTCATGGAAAACTGCTTTCCTACTGGCAATTACCTCAGCAAGGAGGGTTTCTGAACTACAGGCCTTAATGGCAGTACAACCCTTCCTAATCTTCCATCAAGATAGGGTGTCCATGAGAACTAATCCTACATTTATGCCAAAGGTGGTATCCAGAGTGTCTTTAAACCAGGCAATCCACCTACCTACCTTCTTCCCAATCCACAAAACAGGGAAAGAATGCTGCATACCTTGGATGTACATAGACAGTTACGCTACTACCTGGACAGAACCAAAAGTAACAGAAAAACTGACCAGCTTTTAGTAGCCTATGCAACAGGAATGGAAGGAAAAGCAATTTCCAAACAGACAATCTCCAAATGGATAGGAAATTGCATAAGATTCTGTTACTCCTACCATGGAAAACCAATTCCACAGAACATAAGACCTCATTCTACAAGGGCTACAGCCACTACCACAGCTTTCTTAGGAGTGGCAACCAAGGACATTATTGAGGCTACTTGGACCTCCGTGCATACATTTGCCAAGCACTATAATTTACCTCTATACTCTAGATCCCGAGCAGGGTTTGCCACTGCTGTACTGCAAGGGATCCTAACTACACCATAATTTTTCTTCCTCCACCCCTAGTTTGGCTATGGTATTCTACCCATTTGTTATGACTGCAGATGCATCCATGAAGGACATAGTACAGTTTTGTACCTACCATAAATGTAGATGTCCGAACTGGATAGCATCTGCACTCAGGATTACCCACCCTCCTTCCCCTCTGTGGTACTCCTAGGGTATTTACCCTCCTAATAGCTAGCTGGGGGGGAGTCTCTTATGGTGTATTTGTTTGTATATATGTACATACATGCTTATTTTTCGTGTTTGCCTTCTACTTTTTTGGAAACATTGGCATTTATCCAAAATATAGCCTTCCAAGAGGGCATCTGGCATCTGGGGCAAGAAACACTGAGGAAAATGGCGTCGGCTGATGCCTTTATACCCGAAGACCAGCAGCGATGACGTCGGGTGAAGTGCGACATCAGCCGAAGCCGGACCCAGACTTTGGAATCCGGCCGACCGAAGGGCTGCCTGACGACAGGACAACCTATTTGTTATGACTGCAGATGCTATCCAGTTCGGACATCTACATTTATCGTAGGTACAAAACTGTACTTTTTGATTCATTAGAGGCCTCTTGCAGGGCTGCTGTTACTGGGTCTGTGCTCAGAAGGTTAGCTTGGCTATAGGAGCAATCCTTGCCTGATCATGTTAAAGCTAAATTGTTGGATGCTCCCTTAAATCAGGACCGCCTGTTTGGCAACAAGGCTGAGGAAGTACTTAAAAAGATGGAAGATAAAGCTAAATCTATGCAAACTGTTAAAGATTTCTTACAAGTTCAGCCTCCTAGATTTAGTAGGCACTGGCCCTCTAAGAATTGGTCCTTTCCAACCCCTTCCAGGTCTTCTCAAGCCAAACCCAGACACAGCAAAAGTCCCAGGGTCACACAGGACTAAGCAGTGGGGGTGCCTCCACTTCCAAATCTGGGAGTAATAAGACTCCCCCTCCCCCCTATGGTAAACTGTCTCGATGACTTCCGTTTAAAATTTCCAAGCACTTATCAACTTACTGCCTCTTTGGGTGGAAAGATTGCTCTTCATGCAAAGAACTGGGAACTCATTACCCAGGACAAATGGGTTTTAAATGTAGTGTCTCAGGGATACAGATTTCAATTCCACACATTGCCAACACCAAGCGGGTGGCTAGACCTACCCCCAAATCAGTGGGCGGAGGCCCAAAAACAAGTACTTTCTGTCTTAAGCATGGGGGCTATTCATCTGGTACCGGAAGAGGAAAAGGGACAAGGTTTCTACTTGAGACTTTTCCTGGTCCCCAGGAAAGACCATTCATGGCGTCCTATCCTGTACCTGTCTACTCTAAACACCTTTTTGGAAATTAAAAACAGCCAGGAAAGAAAGATGAGATCCACGAAATCCTGTTATTGAATCTTTTACTATCCAATTACAGTCTTGTAAAATGTTTTTTAATTGAGTATCTATAAAACTGGCAATATAATATGTTTTTGAAGCCTTTGCGTCAACAATGGGTCTAAGGGGGGGTTGTTGAGATCCTTATGTACTTTTGGTATATCAAAAGTAGTTGGAATTTTTGGATATTTTACTGTCATATAAGACCATTCATCAAATGAGATTTATCTATTTAACAGAAGTTCTTCCAGCATGATGTCCACTTTCCTGTATGATATATTTTTCTCATTCACACTCATCTGACAATATGTATCAGTGTGAAGAAACGATAGCATTCTATCAATATAGGAATTAGTGTCCATTATAACTAATCCTCCCCCCTTGTCTGGTTTCAGAATTCTAATCTTGTTATTATTATATAGATTTTTTAGTAATTCCATCTCTTTCTTATCCAGATTATTTTCATCGTAGGTTGACCTACTACTATTCTTAAATAACATGCGAATATCATAATCACACAATTTTTCAAACATCTGTACAATAGGGCATAGTGGAGGATTGAAAGTGCTAGATTTTTTACATATATTGTTATTACCACTATTAATATTAATATTAATATAATGCAGTCCTTCTTTAAAATAAAACTGAAAATTCAGCTTTCTTGCATACATCTTTAAATCTATTAATGCTTCATCCACAGTCCCTTTTTTACTTGGCACAAAAGACAAGCCTCTTTCAAAAATATTTGCTATACTTTTGTCCAATATGCAGTCACTATAATTATACATTTTGAAGTCACCATTACTATTGGTATTAATCTGAACAGAGGTATCTATGGTGTCCCTTAAAACATGTGGAGCTTCAAGCAAGTCATTCACTGTGTTCAGTATATTTATATCTGTAAAACCATTTTCCAAGAAGAGGTTTTCAAACATATCTAATACATTCTCCCCCTCCCCCTGCCTCTGTTGTTGTAGTTCGAATGATGTTGTCCCCTCCCCCCCTCTGGTTCCTGATCCTTTCGGATCTCCTCAGAGGGGGAAACTCTAAAGGGTCCAAACCAAAAATATTTTCATCATCGTTAAAACCATTAACATCACCAGGTTCCCCATCAGATACATGGCTATAGTCCTGGTACTGGTTATAGTTATTAGAAACCTTCTTATGACTTAAAGGGGGTGGGGGGTATGCTCTCTGTTCAGCATATTCCTTTTCATCCCTTCTAAGCTTTTTTTCTTTTTTGTACTTTAAATCTGTAATAAACTGATCAACATTCTTAAATATGTAGTATAAAAGCAAGATGAGGCCGATACAATGCCAATAAGGAGATGAACAGATATCCAAAAAAGAACAAGTCAATTGGTAAATACTGACCAACCCAAAAACGGCTAAACAAAACTCCGGAGCCACCTGTACACGAACACTGCTTTATTGTTGTTGACCTAGGTTTCGTCCATACGAACTTCCTCAGAATACAGTCTTTCATTCTACATCGTTTATTTATACAATACTGATTATTCAATAATCATATTAATTGATGACCTAATTTCCCGCCATACATTCTTAAATATATTATCAAACTTTACTTTGTTAAACTCGAATAATAAGTCAGATTGTAAAATATTATTCACTTGTTTAATTCTGTCATTTAGTTTTACCATTTTTTTATCATTATCAGTAATAAGGCAGTCCAAAAGTTCACAACCATGTCGATTAAATAATGCAATCAGTTTCACATGAAGTTCTAAGTTTTTAAACCAAACCTGACGGATATCGCCATAATCGGAGTCCTTTTGGCACCAGTTCTCTCCGTTTACATTCGCGTAGATAACTATTTTCTAACTGCAATTTTCGATATTCAAATATTAAACTTTCCAGGTCATTGAGCTGTTCCTGAAGTGAGCCATTGTTGTCCCGATGTTTAGATGGTGTAAAAGTGTGAATGAGAAAAATATATCATACAGGAAAGTGGACATCATTCTGGAAGAACTTCTGTTAAATAGACAAATCTCATTTGATGAATGGTCTTATATGACAGTAAAATATCCAAAAATTCCTACTACTTTCGGTATACCAAAAGTACATAAGGATCTCAACAACCCCCCCTTAGACCCATTGTTGATGCAAAGGCTTCAAAAACATATTATATTGCCAGTTTTATAAATACTCGATTAAAAAACATTTTACAAGACTGTAATTGGATAGTAAAAGATGCAATAACAGGATTTCGTGGATCTCGTCTTTCTTTCCTGGCTGTTTTTAGTTTGTGTGGCTTTGATTTTTACCTTTTTGGAAATTCCAAAATTCAAGATGCTGACTCTTCACCAATTACTTCCTTTGCTAGGCAAAGATGCCTGGTTGGCAACACTAGATTTAAAAGAAGCATACCTGCACATCCCAGTCAGGGTATCTTGCAGAAGATACCTATGCTTCAAAGCAGGCTACACGCACTATCAGTTCTCTGCGCCCAGGGTATTCACAAAGTGCCTACCTCCAGTTATTGCATTTTGCAGGCAAAGAAATATTCAAATATACCTATACCGGTACGATTGTCTAATTCAGGCAGAAAGCCAGGACATACTTTTGAATCATCTGGCCTTTGTACAAAGGGTTCTGACTTGTCTGGGGTACGCCATAAACAAAAAGAAATCACACCTGGTACGCTATGAACAAATTATATTCCTGGGAGCAAGCTTGAATACAGCTTCCCAGATGGCTTACCTCACGCCAGAGAAACAAATTTATTTGACAACCTACTTCAAACAAGTGGCCACAAAAACCCTGCTGTCTGCAAGACAAATACTGCAAGCCATGGGGTTCATGGCCTCCTGCATTCTTCTAATTCCATATGCAAGACTGCATATGAGGAAACTACAGTGGTATCTAAAAAGCCTATGGTGTCAACATTCTAAGGATCTAGAAGCAATGATTCCTATCATACCTTGTCTACGTCTAGAATTCCTTTGGTGGGCAGAGGCCTGCCACCAAAACAAGGGACTACCTTTCACACCACCCCCTGCTGCCCAAACCCTAACAGATGCATCAGACTATGCATGGGGGTGGGCTCACCTGGCAGGGAAGTGCATTCAGGGCAAATGGAACCCAAGTCAAATGCACCTGCATATCAATCAAAAAGAAATGGTAGCTGTACAGAATGCTCTGACAGCCTTCAAGGACCACATTCTTCCAGGACAACTTATAGTAAAGATGGACAACACCACTGCTATGTGATACATAAAGAAGCAGGGGGGTACACATTCTTACCCCCTCTGCAGACTAGCCATGGCATTGTGGAACACAGCCTTGAGCTACCAAGTGCACTTACAAGCTCAATTCCTGCCGGGAAAATTAAATACACTGGCAGATTGACTATGCAGAAACCTCATGGACCCAGATGAGTGGAAACTGTAACCAAGGATTTTCAACATGTTAACAAGCAAATCAGGGAGCCGAGATATAGACCTGTTTGCCTCTCCGCAGAACTACCAATTGGACAAATTTTGTACAAGGACTCCCCACAAGTAAGCCTGGAAAAGTGGATGCTCTGTCCTTAAGCTGGAAAAACCTATCAGTCTATGCCTTCCCCTCTGCCTCTCCTTCCCATAGTACTACTAAAAAGCAAACAGGACAAACCAAGGATGATTTTGATTGCTCCATACTGGCCACGCCAACACTGGTACCCCCTCCTGTGCAGTGTGTCACGGTTATCCCCATGGCACCTGCCTCAGACTCCTTCCCTGTTGTTTCAGCAGGAGAATCAGATTCTGCACCCCAGCTTCTAACACTGAACCTTGCAGCCTGGCTGATTACATAACCTTTCCTCTACCATCCCTCATTAAACCTGTGATGGATATCATTTTAGAGGCAAGGAGGCCTAGTACTAGAAAATCTTGTTCTGAAAAATGGAAAAGATTCTGTGCCTGGAACCAATCTCAAGGGATGAGCACAGCAGCGCCCAATTTACCTCAGATTTTACAATACTTAACTGAGATGCTTCACAAGGGCCTGTCTTTTTCCTCCATTAAAATCCAAGCCTCAGCCATTTCAGCTCATTATAGCACAGAACTTCCCCTCTTTTCTCATCTACTGCTCAAGCAGTTCCTCAGAGGGGCCAAAATTTTGAGACCACCCAGGAGAGCTCCAACTTCAGCCTGGGACCATAACTTTGTTTTGGAGAAACTCACTCTACCTCCTTTCGAGCTAGCTGCTACTGCAGACTTAAAATTTCTTTCTTGGAAAACAGCTTTCCTTTTAGCAATCATTTCAGCTAGAAGGGTATCTGAATTACAGGCCCTTATGGCAATGGAGCCTTTCATCATCTTTCATGCAGACAGGCTATCCCTCAGACCCAATCCATCCTTCATGCCCAAGGTGGTATCCAGTGTGGCTCTTCATCAGTCTACTCATTTGCCAACCTTCTTTCCCAATTCAAAGAACAAAGGGGAACGGATACTGCATTCCTTAGATATGCATAGACAACTTAGATTCTACTTGCGAGAATGTTGGAGGGGAGAGGGCGTGAAGCTACAGCTGAATTTGCCTGATAGTAGATTGGCTTGTGTCCTCAGTCTGAGTGTGTGATATCATTTGCTATTACCTTTGCTCATTGGTTCTGAGATTTCACAGTTAAATAAGGCTTTGTACTCATCTTTCACCTGGGTAACTATTTTTGCCCCATGTGTGGCTTTGGTTAATTTGATCAGTATCCAGAGTTCCTGATTACTTTAGCAAAAGTGTTTTTGACTTTTTGTGAATTAGATTTGTTTTTGTGAGCAATTAATTTTTTTCTCTATTATTAAGCCTGTTTATGTTAGGGCTTTACCTTAGGAGTATATTATAGCAATAACCCACGCCTGGGTTTGGGTAATGCGGGATTTACCCACGGTTGACGTGGTTTGGTCGCCCTCGGGACCAAACAAAGACAACCGTGGGTAAATCCCGCATTACCCACACCCAGAAGTGGGTTATTGCTATTATACTATGACATTATTTAAGAAAAGAAACAATTACTTTTCTTAAATAATGGCATCGTATAATGCCTCTTTGCTGCCCTTCCGCAGCTGTCTGGTATCCGCGGCAGTTCTGATGTACTGCGCTTGCCCAGTACATCAGAGCTGTGGCCAAAAGCAGCGGAGAAAGCAAGATCTCCGTTGCTTTTTACTGTTTCGCTATGTTAAATGGGTTTAACATAGCGAGACAGCTTTAAAATAAGCAACGGAGATGTCCGTTGCTTATTTTAAAGCTGTCTGCTATGTTAAACCCATTTAACATAGCTGAAAGTAACGGAGATCTTGCTCTGTTGCTTTAAACCTGTCTCGCTATGTTAAATGGGTTTAACATGGAGACAGCTTTAAAATAAGCAACGGAGATCTCTGTTGCTTATTTTAAAACTGTTCGCTATGTTAAACCCATTTAACATAGCGACAGTTTAAAAAGCAACGAAGAAAGCAATATCTCCGTTGCTTTTTACACACTGTGTCGCAATGTTAAAGGAGTTTAACATAGCGAGACAGCTTTAAAAAGCAACGGAGATCTCCATTGCTTTTTTTAAACCTGTGTCGCTATGTTAAACTCTTTTAACATAGCGAGACAGTGTTTTAAAAAAAGACTTATACTAATGGAAAACGTCCGGGCGACCGGACCTTTTTCCATTAGTATAAGTCGATTTACAATGTACACGCTAGCCAATCAGCATGCACGTTTTGGAATATTAATGGAGGGTCATGGTATAATTTTGAATTTACCATTGTATTTATTTCTGAGGAGGACAGATGCAGTTGTGCATAAATTTACATGTGTATTGAACTTGGCAGTAAATGATTAGTAAATTAGCCTTTGTATAGTCTCTAAATATGGAGGTAATTGAGGATGCTTCAGGCTTCACTCTTAGTTAATGTGATTGGTCTGTGGTCTGAATTGACCAGGGAGGAGGTTATAGTAGGCAAGAAATAGAGCTGTCCCATATTGTTATGGACCAGGTTCAGGATTTTATCTCCTCTGGTTGGGGTGCAGACTTACTGGTTCAGGGATTTTGTATTTATAAAGTTCAGAAGTCTCTGGGCATACATGTTTGAGGATTTATACATGTCGAAGTTTATAGTGGAATAGTTGAAGTCTTCTAGGGGAAAGGTGTTTAGCTTAATAAATAGGGTCTCCATACTGGTTAGGTAGGAGGGCTGAGCTAAGAGGGACAGAGAGGGGGGTGTTCCAGTAGGTAGTTATGTGATGAGAGTTTTTTTAATGGTGTATTAAACATGGAGGATGTAGTGGACATGTGGCTGGATTCATACCTGTCTCAAATACACATTATTCGTCATGTCTGTCTTCATATTGCCCAGAGAGCAACTTCTCAAGCCATTGATACCCAGGTATACAATGAATGTGTCGTATGTGCACTTGCAGTGCAGGTACTGGAGTGCTTGTGTGATAGTGAGCCCTGGCACCAGATGGGCAACTGACCATGACCCTCTCTTTGCACAGTTTGATGAGTGATGCATAGATGTCTCATAGATGTCTCACTATGGAGTCCCCTACAACAAGGGTATTGGTATGGGTGGCTGTTTGACTTATGAACTTTTGAACTGAGTCCTTGTGACTCCTAGATGTATGTTTCATGTTGGGTGCTGCCTGTGATATGTGTGAGGTTGCCAAGTGTGCTTGCTTCTGGAGTTACATTCAGGAAGCCTCTGTGGTTTAGGCAGGTTACTTTAAAGACCCTCAGCTTGTGTAAGAGTATGTATTTAGTCTGAGGTGTTTGAGATTGGGTTAGTATGGTGTTGTGTGGTGCTGACAGTCTGATTGGTATTAGTAGTTCCTTACTGGAGGTAACATTGTATAAATATATCTCATGCACAGTTTGGCAGATTGTTTAAGTTGTAGGTGGTTGTCAGTAAAATTAAGACCATCACTACATTGCCTCCGGATAACCATTTCAACCACACAGCTCCAGAGAGAGAGCGAGTGATTTGGAAAGTGCTGATCTGTGGTTCAGTTTGCTTACCTCTGTGCCTGCAGGGGGAGTAGTACCTAAGAGATAGTGTTGTTTAACTAGTATTTTCTGTCAAAAGTGAACATAGAGAGGAAAGAGTCACTTCATGCAAACGCAGTTTCTCTTTGCACAACTACTTACTATTAAGTGCACTAAGAATTTCTGGAGTAGGTTATATAGAGAAAGTTATGGTTCTAAGTTCCTGCAGCTATACACACCATGATTAAACACTTCTGTAGAATAAGCAACATCACATAAACACAGGCAATTTATGTTGTTGTTGTTGTCTTTCGGCTTATCCCGGCCAGGGGTCGCCACAGCGGAACTCTGGTCCGCTAATGTTCGGTAGTGGATTTTTATGTGCCGAATTGCCAGCCCTAACACACAACCTTCAACGAAGGCACGCCCATTCACGCATGCCTCCACACAGAAGACGCTCTAGCTGAGAATCAAATGCGAAAACGTCTTGCTGTGAGGTGACAACGCTACCACAGCACCACTACCGCGGGTAAACACAGGCAATTTATAATAGCACAGAAATACAAAAACATTCAAATGTGCCCATTGCCAGTAGCAAAACAGCAGAATTCAAGGTTCTGCAAGCAGCTGGAGGCTTGGGAATGGCCAAGTTCGTCTGTACTCTCACTACCCCTTCTTCACCCAAACCTCTCTACAATGACACAGATATGGTGTCATTTGCCCAACATCTTTATTCTAGACACTGGAGTACCCAGTTCTTGTTGTTGGGAAGCTATCCTTTTGTTTTTTAAGTTGTAAAGTAAAAAACAAAGTAAAGCATTTTAATGCCCTGCATCCCACTTTCAAGCCAACCACTGTGGACTTAAGACTTGTACTACAACTCCTCACAACCCCCTCCCACTGTGGACCCATCACACATTTTGCAGACCTTTCTGAAGAATAAACACCCAAGCCACACTTAGGGTTGCCACCTGTCCCACTTTGCGAGGGACAGTTCCTCCTGCAAAACAGTTGTAAAAATGGCAAATGTTCTGAGATTTTAGGACAAAATTATTTCCTATAGTTTATGTAATAGTTGCATAAAAGTTATTTTGCATCTGAAACACCTGTTAAAAGAAACAAAATAAGCGACTAAATGCTACAAGAATACGCTTTTATTTAGGCAAAAAAGTGAAGTGATGCCCTTTGTGTACTGGCCATGGGTATGTTTCGGCCTGCAAAATCTGACATTTGTACCAAAATGTCCCAACCCTAGCCAACACTCCACCTCTAATCATACATCATCTAGAGTTGCAGGATCATCTTCTCATAGCAGAAGGTGTAGCTTTACTCCTTCGTGACCAGCTGCAAACCAGAAATGAATGTTTTTATTGTTTGCATTATTTTATGTGGCTGTTTCAACAAATGACCATTATTTGGCTGTGTTAGCATGCTGTATGTGTGCCTCCCTGTCAGGAACTTAGGCCATTGTCATTGCAGTTTCTTCCAAAATAGATTTTGTACTTGAAGGCATTTGGTATTGAGAACCATATTTCCAAAGTACAGTGCCAGATTTTGTGACATTTTTCAGTAATATTAAGATTCTGAAACTGTGATCCACAGGTATTGATCATTTCAAGTTTTACACGTTTGATTCTGTGAGTGTATGCCCACAACTTTACAGATTTTTAGTACTTGTTCCATCAACATTTTTAGCATATCTGTGAAAATAGTTTCATAGAATGTAGCAGTATCATTCCACAGTTTTCTCCAACAGATGATTTTCCTCTGTGCATGATTACTTTTAAATCGCCTCCAACATGGATGCATATATTGTCAGTGTCATAATTTAGCAGCTAATTGAAAGTTTATGGAAAGCACATCCTTAACTAAAAATGATTGTTAAATTTACAGTTTGTGATCTGCGAGAGATAAAAATGCCTGTTTCTCTGTATAGTGACTGGCACACAGCAACATTTGTGAGCAGAATGCTAACAATAATGTCTTTTAGTACCTTGAAATTGGTTTACCTTTGGCAAAAGGACTGTTTTATATATGAATACAACACTTAGATTGGGATTTACAGCACAGTGCTAATATCTGAGGGATTCTGTGCACAAGGTAGTTTACATGTAAGAAGATATGTACCAGCAGTATTTAATATAATTCATACCTTTGATGCACATGATAATTAGCACTGCACTGTGGACTGTTCTGTGAATCCCAGCCTTAATGTGTATTTTTGTTTTCTGAATTCATTTTTGATTTGGTTTGTATACAATAAAGAGTATGTGTGGCCAAGTTGCAGTTGAAGTAAGGCAATGGGAAAGTGTATGCATGTATGTCATAAAAAAAAAATATCCAGGGTGATTCTGCCCAAGAATATCCTTGTGTGTGTGGGTAAAATTTATACCATGTGCACGCCTTGTGTCTCACTGTTTACTGAAAGTATATCCAGAAGGGTAATATGATACTTGGCCAATTACTTCATTCTTACTTTCTTTGGATGTACAGCAGCACATGTAATTTGCTTTGTTTTGTAAAATATTTAAATATTTGATGTCCTCCTATTCTCATGTTGTAGTATTCATAACCTTTGGGTTATCCTCCACCTAGCGACCTGAACATTCGGCCAGTATGCGAAAGCTTTAGTCACTGCAAGGTACATGGGACATCTGACGTTGGCCTTAGGGTGCGTGGGTCATAAAAGTGACGTCTGCACTTACCTTCCTCAGACCTTCTCTGCCACCAGTCAAATGTCAGCTCATCCTGCCATTTCTGCCATCAGATCCTGTGAGTTTAAGTACCCTGTTGGGGCCTTTTTTCTTGTTTTTATTTTGGTCACTGCATGCCTGCCCAGGTTCATGTTATCCAGGAAAGGAAAGTGTAGGTGCGTATGTCAGATCCCAAATAAGGACACCCACAATCTCTGCCTGTTCTGCCTAGGGTCCAACCACAACCATAAATCCTGAGCGATTTGTCAGATGTTTGTTCTAAAGCCTCATCGCAGCCATCTGCACACCCTTAATATCTACTTAGAAAACCAGCACCTTAAAAGTCTGGCTCTTGCAATGGAAGGGCCATCTGGTCAGACCGTCAAATCACCGAAAGGAAGGCCAAAACTACCAGACCTGCGCCTATTGCTACACCTCCTCCACCCAACGTTCCCCCTGTGGCCAACATACACCTGGAGGAAAGCACGGAACCAACTGACTCTGGTATAGTGGGTACCATTCCAGAGGCCATAGAACCAAGGGCTAAAAGCACGTCTATGGAGGTTACACAGACATCAGGCGCCGATGACAAGGGGGAACCCCGGCTCACTGTGGACATCTAGATCCGACCTTCCATTGCTAGGGAACCACCTGAACCTAGGCACTCCTTAGGCCCTACACCCTCCAGGCCTGTTTCTTCCTTAAAAAGGAAACAAAAAACTAAACATGCATCTCCACCTTCTGAAAGCTTGCCTGATTGGCAAGCTTTCTCTCAGGGTTTATTCAATGCCTTCATGGTCCTTAGGCCTTTAGTGGCTACTTCTCCTCCAGTTGCCCCTCCTGTTATCAGCCCTAGGCCTCAGACTGCAGATCCTCTTCCAATTGAAGCTGAAGATTCTTCAAAGGACTTCCTTTCCTTTGCTTCCCAAATGTCATCCCCTCTAGGGTATGCCTTCCAAGAGGCAAACTCTGCTGAGGCAGATTCCCCTGTAGAGGACCTTATTTTTGAAATAACCATCTCTCCGATGAGAGTTTTTCAAATGTGACTCCACTGAAATGACGAACTCTTACAAATGTGGATAACCCTTCACCTTCTTCTATTCCACCAGTTCTGGCAGCCTTCTTAGATGCCTTCAACGCAGCTTCTAAACATCCTGAATCCCAATCCCCTGCCCCTAGAAGACCTGACAGATTTTATAAGGGCTCAAAAGGGTCAGAATTTCTGATAAAATGCCCTGTTGCAGATCAGGGTACTATTTCATTCTCTGCAGACAACCCCTCAAGACTATTACCCTCTACTTCTGTCCTTCCAACTAAGTACAGTAAAACTGTGGAGCGCATTGATAAAAAAGTATACACCTCTGCCACTTTGGCCTTTAGGGCTGTCAACTGCCAGACTTCCATGTCTAAGTATTCCTTGGACCTTGTGACTCTGGTTTCAAAACTCTTGGCTGATCTCCCAGATTCGCTCACTAATTCCCAAATCTCTAGCCTCCTCTCCTTGTCCTCACAAGTAACATGACACTCAATTTGAGATGCAGTTGTGATGCTGCAGAGGCCTCTGCCAGATCTGCACCTTCTGCCTCAGTGCTCAGAAGGTACTCTTAGCTGAAGCTGCACCCCCTACCTGATGATATCAGGACTAAACTCTTTGAGGCTCCCCTGGCCAATGCTACCCTATTTAGAGCCAAAGTGGCAGAGCTTTTCAAAGCCCTTCAACAGAAGGGGAAAGAATTACAGGATTTGAATAATTTGTTTGTGTCTCCAATTCCTAAATTCTACAGAAACTGTCCTACTAAGACACAATTCACTAGGAAACCTTCTGCTCCTACTCCTCATTCTAGAGGCAAAAAGAGCCCTGGGAAGCAGCAGCCTCCTTTTAGACCTGCTCAGACTCTAAGCCAAAAGCCTCCCGTTAAGGACAAAGAGCCTACAGACCCTCCAGATTCTGTACCCCTTTCACAGAGACTACTTTGTCTGCAGAGTACAGAAGTGTTCTACATCTGCCAGGCTAAGTGGTGCACAGACCTTTGGCAGTTGTGGATGGTGATTGGATGTGTATAACATATTTATTTGGAGAGGAGTTCCTCCACAGAAACATACAGAGAAGCTTATGGGAAGCATTGGGGGGTTTGAAATGGGGAATGAGAGCAGTCAGAGCACAGGGCCAGACATCAGTACCTCACCAGATATGTAGTTTACCCCCTGTGAGAGGGGGATTTACCGGTATGCATACATATTGCAAAAGTGGTTCAGGCATAATGCATAGTGGATGGGACTAGACGGGGGAGGCAGAACTGATAACTGATATAGATTGTGGACAAGTGTGTGGGGTACCTTGGCTGTACTTAGTTGATTGTGTCACTGTAAGGTGATGATGCATGTTTCAGACTAGTCTGTCCTCTTGCTGTCCAAGTAAAGCAGTTGTTAAGCTTGCCTCTGTCACATGTGATAAAGCTGATGCACATTTAAGCCCACTCATTGACCATATTTGTTTGCCCACCTGTTCAGGAACGTACATTTCAGGTGATACCAGATGCCATTGCTGCATCAGAGCCTAATGAAGATGGTAGCCTCATTCTAGAACAGACTGAGGGCACTGTGCCACTGTCAGCAATTGTAACTGAAAAGCAAACTTTCACCAGCATCCTGTGACATAGCTCTGTTGCTTCTAGAACCAATTCCCATCTCTCCCTTGAGTGTAGAAAGACAGGTCATGTCTGGCAGCTTAACACAAAGGAGCACCTTTGTTGCCTACTTGCACATCACCAGTGGGCAGTGACACCACCACATAGCATAGAGGCAGGGCTGGAAGCAGTGGGCTGGTGCCCATCAAAGCTTTAGTTCTCATTCATCGCCCTTTCTGAAGGTCACAATGGGTATTCCCCAGTAAATCTGTAGGGCTGTCATTAAGAGATAGAGATGCCACCATTGCTAAGGCAGAAATAATTGAAGTACTGCATAGCTTGCAAGATGATGTACAGTAGAGCATGCAATGCCTATGTCATCTGATCAGCATGTTGGAGCAGGATGCCTCCACTGCCTGCCTGCATGGGGGCAGTCTGCCTCCTTGTTCTAAGTACAATGCTGTTCCCATGGCAGCTACTCCTCTACCTCCAGTGTGGGTACATATTGTAGGTAGGTAGATCAAGGTCACATACTGCTATCTCCTCCAGTCAACTACCAGTGGTGAGTCTAGTGTGCCATGGCATGCTCATCTGCACAGACCTAGTCTGTGTAGTACTCGTACACATAACATGGCTGGGTGATCATGGTCACACAGTTCATCATTGTTCTTACCAGCAGATGTTGCTGTCAATGGCATTCCTTGAAGGGGACACAACTACGGCCAAGGATGTTCACAGTCTGCATCTTTCCACATTTTGTTCCTTGACAGCTACTTTAGCCACATCTGTGCAATACAGTGACATCTGCAACAGGTGTGTTCCCTGAAAGCAGTACTGAGAAAGTACCCAAAACATCTGGTCATCTGTTTCCTTCAGGAAACACCAGACCCCCACAGTACTCTGTATAATCAGCTTCCCCAGTCATGTAGCACACTCCCTTATACATCCTTAGTCCACCCAGTTTCACTGATGTTTAACCTTTATTACCAGTGAAGATTATCAAGGCAGGATGTGCAGAGACCGTTTGCTTTCCAATCCATTGCTGTATACCTGTCAGAAGAAAGCTGCACCACTATGTGAGGTGATAAGCTTGGATGCTTAGTGAAAAGGAGGGTGTCATATTGTAGAGAGGAAATGCATTATGGGAATATATTTTAGTCTGATCTTGGTGAGCCAAATAATCAGACATCACAAGAAAGTAAGTCATTACTGTAGGTGAATTAGAGTACAAGAAGAGTACAGTGAGTAACAACTGCTGTGGTAGTGATTGTAGATTTTGAGAGTAAATGTGAATATCCGTGAATTTTTTATGTGGCAAGTATGCAAGATGGACAGACTTTGTGACAAATTTCTGTTTCTTCTAGAAATGGCTCATTTTGTGTCTAACGGAGATGGCCTGGTAGTGACTGTGGACCATGAATCTGGAGACATCTTATGGATTCAGAACTATGCTTCCCCAGTTGTGGCTTTGTATGTTTGGCAGAGAGAAGGTCTGAGGAAAGTAAGGCATACCAATGTTGGTGTGGAGACCCTTCGATACTTAACATTCATGTCTGGAGAGGTTGGGCGCATAACAAAATGGAGGTATCCTTTCCCCAAGGAAGCAGAGACCAAAAGCAAGCTAATGTAAGTAATCACTACAATCTGCCAGTCTGTACCACTGTAAAGCTGTTATGCTGCAGGTATTAAACAGTGAACATATTTTATTTTTAATAATTTTAAAGTTCACAGTTTAAAACAGCCATAAATCTTCGGGAATAATCATTGCAATGGTAAACCTTATCATTTTGATTTACCCATCTTATGCATCTTCATTTTCAGCAAGAAATTTTGTGTGGACGGAGATGAAAATTGGCTTTATGCTTTCATTCCTTCAAGTACTGGTGGTCCACCTGAACATTATTCTGCATGTATTGTTCTCACAAATTCTTTTTATTTGTATGTAATTTGCTCCTTCCCTTTTCTAAAGATCCCACTTCGTTCTTTTATGCCTTTAACAATATTCATTACTTCAGTTACAGTTATCTAGATTTTGATTTCCATTTTCTAGCAATTGCTTTTTTTTTTGGCAGCCAGTAGCAATGAAGTTAAGGCCTTACTATGTCCAGGCACGTCATACCCGATTTACAAGCTCAAAATAATCATTTCCTTAGTTACAGCCATTTGTTCCCCCAATATATCTTGCAGAGTAGCTTTAAAATCTACTAACTCATTACGCTCCCAAAAAACATGTTCCCAGTTACCTTGCTTTCCTTTTGCACTTCCAGCACTTGCTACCTATCAGGGGAAAAATACTTTGAAGTTTGTTTGGGGTATGAAAATACCAATGCAGACACAAGCAAAAATCCTAAACCTTCTGGACTTTGTTGCATATTTGAGAGCCAAGTGTATGTCCTTCTACTGTTCCTTTGTAAATTATTTTTACAGTTTCTCTTCCCAAACGGTTCTACTCTGCTGTTAGAGCAGTGTTTTATATGCTGTACTAATTCTCATTTTTTTTAAGAGCAGCTTCTGTTCTAGACTCAACTAAAAATTCTACCAGAGCTGGTCTTTCACTTAGGACTCCTCTATGCCTATACTCTTGACATCAATCCGTGTTCGAGAGGGCAATCTCTAAACTGTGTTCAGACTTCTGCTTGACCTCATCCCACTCTGTTACCTTTCCTTCTGTAGTCATTTGCTCCCAATACTGTGTTTCCTTTGTCATTTTTCTGCTGTAAATTCTAGCCTCCTTGTGCCTATTTTATGAACCTCATTTACAGTCTTCCCAACTGACAAAATCTCCTTTCTCAATTCCCACGTTGACTTGGTTCTCAGAATGTTTTCTGCAGCAATACGAATATGATAGTTTTGTATGGTGGTTGCTATTCTCCTTAAAGATCTGCATGCAAAATCCTACTATCTCTTTCCTTATTTTTTGACCCCCCCCCCCTTTATCACTGTGCTTTCCGCTTTGAATTGTGGACATCTGGTTGTTTTATGTATATAAGCCTTAACTGTGGAGCTCTAAAATATCCATACAAATCCAGCAATCCTAAACCACTTTGTTCTGTGGAAAGGATAGCCTAATCCCACATAACTGTTCCCATCCCAAATAAATTCTTTCAGCGGTTTTTAATTTTTGCCCATAATTTCTCCTCTGATTTATAAAAACAAAAAATAGGTTTTCTTTTTTAAAAATAAGTAACCTTTATTGTTTATATTGACTAGACATTTATAAAATATTTACACTGTTACTTTACTATTCAGAATATGGTTTGCAGTATGAACAAAAGCAACATTTGCAATAGCTAGGTATCCACATAGTGCAACAAGCTTTAACGTGTATAGCAATTAAGCTTAATTCCCTAAAAATTATGTCTTATACACACGCAAGTTTCCAGTCTCATTACAGGTCCCATTTAATGACTAGTCATATTCATTGAACAAATTCACTATGAACCTTTTGCTGAAATCACCCAGGTTGTTTAGACCATTAAAATAAACCTATTCTGTTATATTTTATCTACTGGATTTTCCTACCTCTGTTTACTTTATACAAGAACTAGATTGTGTGGGTAAGTAATACTAGCTAATGTAGAACCCTGTAATATGATGTCCTCTTCATTCTTCCTCACTGATGAGTCTTGGATCCGATCTTCAGATCTGGCTCGACTGTATCTTCCAGACTTCATATCTCAGTCTCAAGCTCCCCGGCCTCTTCCCCCAATGCACAACGTTACTTCCAACTCCTCAGATCTCATTTGCTACCTGTCCTAGTCAGACGCAGGCTTTCAGTCTCGAACTGTGAGGAGTTAGTTTATCAAAATTTATTTCTGGTTTCTGATTACAATGATTAATTCCTTTCTCCCTCTCTCTTTAGTTGCTAGTGGCTATGTTGTCCCTTTCATCTATAGTTTTAGATCAATGTAACCCTCGTTCTTTGGCAGGCTTTTCTTGTAAACTTGGCTTTCAGTTACCAGAGAGGTTTTCTTTTCATTCCTGCTCCCTTATTATTTTGCCTTTTTCTTTGCTGGAGTTGGATTGTTGTTGACAACACTGTTTGCCAGTCAAACTGGTTTGTGTGGTCTCTTAGAATTGTGAATGTGGAGGTCTTCTGTTGTTTTCAACTTCACGTTGTCATCCATTGTGGTTGCTGAGTGTGCTGCTGTTGAAGTACAGATAATGCACGCTGTGTTTTTCGGTTCTGTTCAGTAATCTCTTACACAGTTTCCCCTGTCTTTTTCTCACAGGTAGTTTTCTTTCTAGATGAAGTGTTTTGTTAAGTGGGCACACGTTTCCCCCCTAATTTACTTCTCTGATGTGTAGTTTCTTGCAGTGTCTGGGTTTTTCTCTTATATTTTTGGTCTATTCTTCATGAAGTTGTATTTTTCTGGTAATTACTAGGATGATTTTGGGACAGAAAACTCTCAACACTGACATGCTGAGATGGGTTCTGTTACCCTTCCAAAAAAAAAAAGAGAGAGAAAAGAAAGAAGAAAGGAGGTGATCTTGCCTAGATGTTTTGTTCTGGACATTGAGGTGCATTGGTGTAAGGAGAGCTGGATCTTCCTTGGCTGGATTCTGCCATTTGCTGGTGTTGCAGGGTTCGTGTGCTTTGACCTCAGAACCCTTAGTTTATAGGTTTCCTCATGGCTCAACCCCCCCCCCCCCCAACCGCCGAATAGAAGCCTGGCAACCTGAATAGGCTTTCGGATCCTTTTTTCCTGTTCCTTGGATCCTAGGTCTGCAATCTGTTGGGGTCCTAGTGTCCATAGAGAGTGTGGCACTTCCTAGATATGGTTCCTTTGAGTCCTTAACAACGAAATGGTTCATAGGTTCATACTAGGCTATCTGCCCTAGGGCATTTATAAGCCTAGCCAGAGTGTGTTTGGCTTTCGCCACCCATTTTAAATTAATTTTGCTATGCCCTTTTTCGAGGTTAGTATACTTTGCCTCTGTCTAACAGTGACACAGAAATGATACCCGGTGTAAACCTATGATCTCCCATCCACTCATCAAGATTCCTCTTGGAGAGAGTCAATGAGGGACTCTGCCTAACCTGGACTGGGATTTTATTCCAGAGTGAAGGGAGCCTCTGGGTTATGAATCTGTCCCTCCAGCATGTCCTATTTATTTCAGTGCTGAGGTTCAAGTCTCTCGAGTGTGTAGCTCGATGGGATTTGGATTTTCTGAGGTGCATCATGTCCATTAATTCCGGGTTGGACATGGCTTTATACGTCAGGCACAGATCACCTCTGAGCAGACGGTATGCCACTGAGTAGAGCTGGAGTTTCTTTAACCGGGCAGCATATGGCATCTGTTTGAGCCCTTTGATCCTCTTGGTGAGGTACTTTTGGGGTCTTTCCAGTTGCTGCAGGTGTCTGGTAAGGTACATCCCAAAAGGGGCATTGTACTCAATTATGGGCCTGATGAGGGATGAGTAAAGAGGCACGATGACCTCCCCTGATCTAGATGTGAATCCCTTCATGATTAGGTGGGCTATATAAAATGTTCTTCTAACCACTTTGGCCACGTGGTTATCAAATGAGAGATTGCTATCAACTTGGGTCCCCAGGTCCCTAATTACTTCTTCTGTACTTAATGGATTATCACCTATGTGGTAATTTGTGGGCACTTTGTTTTTGCCAAAGGGGATGATTATACACTTTTTGGCATTTAGCTTGAGGCCATGGCTCTGGCACCAGTTGTCTGTTTCTATGAGGCCCTTTTGGAGGATGCTTGCGTTGGATGGAGAGTCGATTATGACGCCCAGTTTGCAGTCATCTGCAAACTTGGTCAGCCACAGTCCTTCCGTGTTGGCCTGTACCTCCGAGAAATATATACCGAACAAGAGAGGTCCCAGGGCTGAGTCTTGTGGGATGCCACTTGTAACTGGCTTGGAGTCTGACATGGCTCCAGCAATTCTAACCATGTGAGTTCTGTCCTTGAGCCAGTTTGCAACCCATCTAGTGACATAGGGATTTATATTTAAGCTAGTGAGCTTATCTATAATGCCCGAGTGGGGTATTGTATCAAAGGCTTTTGCGAGGTCCAGGTTGGCTATGTGGGCCACCTTCCCCTCGTCAATGGCCTTGACTGTTTCAAAGAAATCGACCAGGTTTAAGAGGCAGGATCTGCCCTTAACAAAGCCCAACTGGGTAGGATCCAGAGTCTGTAGGTCCCCAATATCTTTATTTATGAGGTCCATGATGATCCTTTCCATAGCTTTGGTTGTCTTCAGCTCCAAAGCACTCCTCGAATCCTTCGTTCTCTTCATCTTTGGGCTTAACTTTGTGCAGCCATAGTTTGGATCTGAGGTGTATATGGTAATGTAGTCCTGAGTCCAAGATTTAGTTTCTTTAAAATTGGATCCTTTTTCCACTGATCCAAGATTTAAGTTTTGATAAGTCAGATCCGACAGCTTTGGAACTGACAAGGAGACTAGTCAACAAATTTGTGTTTACCCTTGTATAGCCCACAGTTTGGATCTGAGATGTAGGTTGAAAAGTGTAATCCTTGGTATGGGATTCAGCCTTCTTGTTGTCGAATCCATATACCACTGATCCAAGGATGTCCTTCAAGGATGCATCTGCAGTCCTAACATATGGGTTGTCCTGCCTCAGGCAGCCCTTCGGTCGGCCGGATTCCAAAGTCTGGGTCTGGCCTCGGCTGATGTCGCACTTCATCCGACGTCATAGCTGCTGGGGTATAAAGGCATCAGCCGACGCCATTTTCCTCAGTCTTTCTTGCCGCGCGGTGCCCGAAGCAGAAGCTGTTCGCAAGTGCCGGTCGGTCAGATCCAGAGATTCCTACTACCGAAGACTTCTAAAAAGCTAAGTACCCCGTTGGGGACTCTTTCTTGCCTCAGCCGATGTCAGACAAAGTAAATAATTGTTTAACTTGTGGGAAACAAATACCTCATAAGGATTTCCACTCTTACTGCCTTCCTTGCTTAGGCCCAGACCACGACGTATCAGCTTGTCTAGCCTGTGCTTCCTTCAACCGACGGACGCTTAGACGTCGGTCGGAGTTTGCAGAGGAGTTTTTTGGTCCCGCTTTTGCATACAAAATGCCGTCGGAGACTCGACTACACAATTAGCTAAAAAGCGCAAGGAAAAGGACCGACACTCGCGGTCCACGGTTTCGGCTGAAACCACGGTTAGGCCAACCGCGAGTGTCTCGGTTTCGGCTGAAACCGAGTCCTCGGTTCTTCCTTCGGCCGAAAGCATGCCTCCGATAGCCGAGGCCTCACAGAGCATGGCTGAATCTGCTACTGAAATTACTGCTACAGAAGCAGGCACCCAGGATTTGTCAGACACTATTCCTTTAGACATATCTACCCCTGCACGTGGGGCTGCTAGACCCCCTGCTTCTATGTCTATCAAGGCCTTTTCCAGGGCTAAAGCAGCTAAATCTTCTAAGGCCTTACCTGCTAAAACTCCCTCACACAGGCCTACCTCTAGTTCCCAAATACTCAGCCTGGCTGTGGATCTTATTTCTTTGATCAGGGGATCCCAACCTCACCCAGACAGGGCCTCTCAACCCCCTCCAGATAAGAGGTCTAGGACTGAACCCCCAGAACCTGTCTCTACAGACTATTCCTCGGATGACTCAGATATTTCAGACCATCAGGAAGGCCCATATTCTCCTTATGAGGATTCTGATGCAGAAGACTCCATTCCTTCTGCTTCTCCTCCTGAAGAATTTTCTTTTGGGGAAACCCTACATGCTATGAGGGAACACTTCCAATGGCAGGGCCAGGATTTTTCAGATTCAAGGAAAAGGCTAAGGACTTTTTTACACTTACCACAGCATAGGCCTTTAGCCATTCCTCCAGTACTAACAGTTGTTGATGATGCATATAATGATGCCTGTACTGCCCCTGATTCTCTTCCTCCAGCCCCTGCCAAGCCTGACAGATATTACAGGGTCCCGGACACACACTACCACTTGTATAAGGCTCCTGTTGCAGACCCTGAAACCATTTCACAGGGCCCCAAAGGTGTGGCAGCTGCCTCTGCCAAAAACCCTCTTCCCTCTGAAAGGGAATTTAGAGCATTAGAGAGATGGGGTAAAAAGGTTTATACTTCTGCTACTCTTTCGGCCAGGGCCTTAAACTGTCAATTTCACATGATTCAGTACCAGGAATTTTTGTTAGACCAGCTAAATAAAAAAACTGTCCTCTCCTGAACCTATAGACCACAAGTCCCTTCAGGATTTGGTACATAACTCTCAGCAGGTCAGTAACCATTTCTTAAAATGTGGCTATGATGCACTGGAGGCTTCCTTTAGATCAGCTATGACTGGAGCAGTGATTCGAAGGCATGCCTGGTCAAAAGAACAATCCTTACCAGACCATGTAAGTCAAAACTCCTAGATGCTCCTATGGAGAAACAAAGTTTGTTTGGCTCCCCTGCACAGGAGGTTCTAAAGAAAGTGGAAGAAAAAGCAAAATCTGTCCAAACAGTCAAGGATTTCTTACAGGTCCAACCTCCGAGGTTTAGCAGAAATTGGCCTTTGAAGAATTGGTCCTTTCCAGACACCTCCAGAGCACAGAGGGGCAGAAATAGACACCCAAGAGGCAGAGGTCAATCTAGGGGTGCCTACAGGGGACGTCATTGGCAACCTGCCAACCAGAGAAGTGCTGCCACAGATTCAACTACAACCACTTCCACAGGACAGACACAGTGACTTGGCTCTGGTTCCGCCTACCAGGGAGCAACTGGAAGCACCCTTGGGCGGAAAGCTAGCCTTATTTTCCGACAACTGGCATTGCATTACAGGAGACAAATGGACTTTACAAACAATAGACAAGGGCTACAGGTTTCACTTCCACACTCTACCAAAAAAGAGAGGAATGCCAAACCTACCACCAAGCCAAAAATCAGAGGCTCAAAGACAAATCAACAACTTACTAAGGATGAGAGCTATAGAAAAGGTACCACCTATGGAACAAGGTCAAGGATTTTACTCCAGGCTTTTCCTTGTACCAAGAAAAGAAAATCAATGGAGACCTATTCTCGACTTGTCCGCACTGAACACATACCTCATTGTTCCAAAATTCAAAATGCTGACCCTCCAGCAACTTCTTCCCATGCTGGGCAAGGAGTCTTGGCTGGTGACTCTAGATCTCAAGGAGGCATACCTGCACGTCCCTATACGACCAGATTGCAGAAGACACCTCAGATTTCTTGCAGGATCAGAGCATTATCAATTCTCAGCATTGCCCTTTGGCTTATCTACTGCACCCAGAGTATTCACGAAATGCCTGGCATCAGTAATTGCTCATTGCAGGCTTCAGGGAATTCAAATTTACCCATACCTGGACGACTGCCTAATACAAGCGGACAACAAGGCAAAATTAACAAAAGATTTGGAAAATGTCATACAACTGTTGCAAGCCTTGGGATACACAGTCAACATGCAAAAGTCAAGACTAGTACCATCCCAAAAGATGACATTTTTGGGTGCAGAACTGAATACATCAACTCAGATGGCTTTTCTCACAGAAGAAAAACAAAAGCAATTACCAGTCTATTTCAGGACATTAACAACACAAACTCACCTTACTGCAAGGAAAGTCCTGCAAGCCCTGGGTTACATGGCATCCTGCATAATATTGATTCCGCATGCCAGGCTGCATATGAGAAAGTTGCAATGGTACCTAAGGAATGTATGGTCTCAACACAAGCACAGTCTAGAAGCCCAGATTCCAATAATTCCATGCTTGAAACAAGAATTCCTGTGATGGGCTCAGGCCTGTCAGTCGAACAGAGGATTGCCTTTCCACAAACCACATCCAAGCCAAACCATCACCACGGACGCCTCAGACCTAGGCTGGGGGGCACACATAGTGGACAAGTATATACAAGGCCTATGGACCCAAGACCAGCTGAATCTACACATAAATCTAAAGGAGATGCTGGCAGTGAAACATGCAATCCAGGCATTCAGACCACTCCTTCAACAAGGTCACCTGCTGATAAGGATGGACAATACCACAGTCATGTGGTACATCAACAAACAGGGAGGTACACACTCATATCCTCTATGCCGGATGGCAATGGACCTGTGGAATGTGGCCCTGAATCTCAACATTCAACTACAGGCCAGATTTGTACCAGGAAAAGAAAATTCACTAGCAGACACCTTAAGCAGAACTACCACGGATGCTCACGAATGGATGCTGCATCCAGATATCTTCAAAGCCATAACAAAGAAATGGGGACTGCCAGAGATAGACCTGTTCGCCTCCCCACACAACCACCAATTGAAGAAATTCTGCACAAGAGCATACCACCCACTTGCCTGGAAGGTGGACTCCCTTTCCTTCAGCTGGAAAAACCTGACAGCATATGCATTCCCACCTCTTCCTTTGATGTACAAAGTCCTACTGAAGATCAAAGAGGATCAGCCAAGGGTAATCCTGATAGCTCCAGACTGGCCAAGGCAACATTGGTACCCGCTACTGAGAAGCATGTCTCGGACACACGCATGGCCTCTACCTCTATGTCCCTTACTTCTAACACAGAACAACTACAAGATCCTACATCCAAACTTGAAAACACTGCAGCTAGCTGCTTGGAATATTGCATAAAACAAAATAAAACAGATTTATCTCAGAGGGTTAAGGACATTATCCTGGAGGCACGCAGACCCTCCACAAGGAAAACTTATTCAGCCAAATGGAAAAGATACCTCATTTGGAGTGCAGCAAAGGGAGAAAATGTCTCATTGGTAAACATAGCACACATCCTGGAATACTTAGCAGAACTGTTCCACAATGGCCTGTCCTACTCCTCCATTAAGATTCATGCATCAGCAATTTCAGCAGAATACAACATGGATCCTCCTGTCTTCTCTCATCCTCTACTCAGGCAGTTCTTGAGGGGAATCAAAAATGTAAAGCCTCCAAGGAAACCACCTTTACCTACATGGGATCTTAACTTTGTGCTGGAGAAGTTAACACTTCCCCCTTTTGAACCAGCAGCAACAGCAGACTTACAGTTCTTATCTTGGAAAACTGCTTTCCTGCTAGCGATCACTTCAGCAAGAAGGGTATCTGAGTTACAGGCATTAATGGTAGTACAGCCCTTCCTTATCTTCCATCAGGATAGAGTGTCTCTGAGAACTAACCCTACTTTTATGCCAAAAGTGGTCTCCAGAGTATCATTGAACCAAGCGATTCATTTACCTACATTCTTCCCCAACCCACAGAACAGGGGGGAAAGACTACTACATACCTTGGATGTGCACAGACAATTACGCTACTATCTGGACAGAACTAAGACCAACAGAAAAACTGACCAGCTTCTGGTAGCATATGCAACAGGAATGCAAGGAAAAGTAATTTCAAAACAGACAATCTCAAAATGGATAGGAAATTGCATTAGATTTTGCTACTCTTTTCATGGAAAGACAACTCCTGAAAATATCAGACCTCACTCCACAAGAGCTACAGCCACCACTACAGCTTTCCTATGAGGGGTGGCTACCAAAGACATTTTAGAAGCTGCTACTTGGAGCTCCGTGCATACATTTGCCAAGCATTATAATCTTCCTTTATACTCCAGATCCCGAGCAGGTTTTGCAACTGCTGTTTTGCAAGGGATCTTGACTACACCATCTTTATCTTAGTGCCTCCTCCCCCAGTTTGGCTATGGTATTCTACCCATATGTTAGGACTGCAGATGCATCCTTGAAGGACATAGTACAGTTTTGTACCTACCATAAATGTAGATGTCCGATAGGTATGCATCTGCAGTCAGGATTACCCACCCTCCTTCCCCTCTGTGGTATTCCTAGGGTACTTACCCCTCTTTTAGCTAGCTGGGGGAATTTATTATGGTGTATTTGTTTGTATATATGTATATATATATATATATTTTTTTTATCTCTACTGTTTGGAATTATTTGCATTTATCCAAATTTAGCCTTCCTAGAGGGCACCTGGCATCTGGGGCAAGAAACACTGAGGAAAATGGCGTCGGCTGATGCCTTTATACCCCAGCAGCTATGACGTCGGGTGAAGTGCGACATCAGCCGAGGCCAGACCCAGACTTTGGAATCCGGCCGACCGAAGGGCTGCCTGAGGCAGGACAACCCATATGTTAGGACTGCAGATGCATACCTATCGGACATCTACATTTATGGTAGGTACAAAACTGTACTTTTCCATTAGTGGCTCCAATGAGGGCTCCAAGATTCTTCTTCAGATGAGTGGGATCCAAAAAGCAGGATACTCTGCAGGACCTGAAACATTGAGAGTCATAGCTGCAGAAGAGACAGTTTATGATGGGTTCCTGCCCCCCCCCCCATCTCTCTGGAATAGGACAGGGACAACAATAGGTGTAGGTGCACATGTATTGTGTATACATGTGTGTGGATGTGTACATATGCATATGTATGTGTGTGTCTGTGTATGTCTGTCTGTATGTATATATATATATATATATATATATATATATATATATATATATATGTAAATATGTATGTATGTATATATATATATATATATATATATATATATATATATATATATATATATATATATATATATATATATATATATGTATATGTATATATGTATGTATGTATATATATATATATATATATATATATATATATATATATATACACGCACACACACACACACACACACACACACACACACACAGTGTAGATATATATATATATATATATATATATATATATATATATATATATATATATATATATATATCCTGTCTTTCTCTTCTTTGGATAGGTATGGTTTGAGTACTCCCCCAGCAAACCCTGGGTTGGGATCCGATGACTAGATACTGGACTCTGGTATGCTGTACCATTCAAGAATTTGGCTCCTTCCGTCCCTGAAATGGTGAGTTTCTTTAGGCTACCCTATCTCAGAGGCAGCTCAGCAGTTCCCTTTCTTGTTTTTTGGGATCCGTAGCCTTTCAATCCACACTGTGGTGGTGGTGCTGCGGTAGCGTTGTCGCCTCATAGCAAGACGTTGTCCCGTTCAATTCTCAGCTAGAGCGTCTTCTGTGTGGAGGCATACGTGAATGGGGCATGCCTTCGTTGAAGGTTGTGCATCAGGGCTGATAACCCGGTATGTAAAAATCCACTACTAATCATTAGCAAACCGGAGTTCCGATGTGGTGAGCCCTAACCGGAAAAAGCCGAAAGACGCAAACAAACAAGCCTTTCAATCCATACTTTTTTGGGGGCTGTCAGCTTCTCCTTGGGTCTGAGACTTCCCTCAGACCCATTGAGTTTCTTCAAGTTGTTGATCCTCAACCTGTATAAATATTAGGATATGTGGCTCAGATAGCTAGCAGTAAACTTCTTGCTATCTGCCTTCTAGGTGCCACTACCTAGATTTATAAGTTGAAAGGTTTTTCTGGGTATCCTTCCTCCTCCTTTCACAGGAAGGCATGGACGGCCTGACAGTCAAGTCTGTTCTGTAAGCTCTTGGGAGCAGCGTCTGGAAGCTAATCTCCAAGTTTTGCCTTGGTGAAATTATTTTCCTTTACTGTTAATCACATCTTGGAACATCCACACCTAGTTTTGCTCTTCTGTCTAGCTGACACAGACAGCCTGTTAACTACTCAGGCCCCGGTTTATGAATGCCACATCCTACAAATCCTTTAACTCCTTTCTCTTACCAAGAATATCAGATGTTGCAAGGGGTTTTGGCATGGTGGCTAGACTTTTACAGTCCTTCTGATTGTTAGCCCATTGAACTTCTCTGAACAATGAGCCTAAGGCGTGAACTTCGGGTGGCACCCCCCGGTTTGGTTTCACGGGGCTGTTCTGCCATATGTTAGGTGTCTTATGCTAAAGAAAATAGGTGGGAGGCTGGCATACAGGTTTATGTGTTTCCCTTAAATATAAAAAAAAAAAAATACATGAGCCAAAAACAACTTGATGTGAGCAAATTCCCCCTCCAAAAAGCACAACAGAAGTATGTTCTGATGAACATAATATCTGTTTTAACTGTAATAGAGGACCTAATTAGTATCTTCACCCCTGTCCTTCTTCCCCTTAATATGAATCCGCACATATACCTTGAAAATCTCTGACCGTAAGCTGCATGCAGTCAGTTTACTTTAAAATATTTTCTTGTAATAAAAGTATATCCATCCCTTGCCTCAAAAGGCAAACATTATTTCCCTCTTCACCAAATGAACCTATCCATTCACATTGTAAGAGCAAATATTAGTCAGCCATGTGGATTTTAATATCAAACAGAAATCAGTTATCGTAATGAACAAGGGTAACTCTCCCCCATTTTTTTTCTGGAATGTCACACACAGAATTTTAACCTCTTGAAAGCTGGAGTTTAGCTTATCAATGCAGCTAAAAATACCCTGTAACATCTTGTAGATTTTTGAAACAAACACTGTAATATGACTTGGGAACACACCATTAGACAAGGGTAACTCATACCAAACACCAGTAACGTTATAAAAAAAACTATACAAAAAGAAGAATGTCTTCTTTAGAGAGGTCATTTGACCCATTTGTAAGTGTGAATCATCCTGGGAACTCTCCTTACAAGCAGGGCAGTCATCCCTTCTGCTAGAGAGGAAGAAAGAAATATCATGATCCAACTCCCTCCAACCCTCAAGAATCTGTATAACCCTAGATTATTTTATTGCAGACTTACGGTATGTACTAGCCACCTCATTAACTCATTGCTGGGATAGACCTTGTTGGAGGCACCAACTTACCAAAAGATTTCTCCCTGATGCTGACACATGCAACAACGGATAGAGTAGTTCTGTCAAGCATCTACTGCTCCACGTCCGTTGTAAATTGGAGGCATCAGAAATTAACAGAAAGAAACTCCTTTGTGAGCTTTAGTCTATGAACAAGTGTAGACTATGTAAGTAGGTGGTAGGAGGCAGACTGTAACATCTAAGGTAGAAGAATCCTGCGTTTAGCTAAAATTCTTAAAGTTTTTTGACTTGTCTTAGCTACTCATTTATTAATATCAGCTCATCTACTCTGTCATTCGCACCATCTGCATACAGTCTCTACAGAATAAAAGCAATGAACCATTCCACAATGAGTCTTCAGAGCAAAACGTTAAGTATTTCAGTGGTAGAGCACAGTGTGAAAAAATAACCCTGTCTCAGGATCAGACCAACTGTAATGTGCGCAGCTAGCCTATTACATGACACGACTTACTATGACGACTTCATAACAACTGTTACACTTAACATGACACTACTCCTGACAAGGGATAAAGCCTCCAAAATTAACCCATTACAATTTGTAAATGCACCTATTTTATGGAGACATTATAAAAGATGACACCCAGTAAAAGGAATGTCACAATCATTGTGCTGGCCCTGTGCAACTTCACTATAATCCTGAGCTGCTTCCATACTATCCATCTTTTACTGTTTTAATGAATGATAGCATTGGAGCACAGGAAATAGTCCTTTTGGTGAAACTGAAGTCCTCTTTGGCATTTTCTTGTCTTCCTGATGAATGTCCATCTCAGCCTGGGAGACTACAGGGGGGCATTTGCCATGCTCTCCTCCAGGTCCTTGCTCACATCTTTGGGGTCTAAATACGTTTTTGCCCCTTCTGGCCAAAACAGTTTGAAGAGGGCAGTGTGAATAAATTTAAACTTGATCCCTCTTGCTCTAGCCAACTTTTCCTCAGGTCCTCTGAGTAATCTAGATCCACATATACCCTATTGGTACATAATAGTTTTGCACCTGGTCTCCAAAGCTGAGAGTATTCTTTCCCTCTACTGATAAGAGTTAAAATGTACTATTATTTGCTAAAGACAAGCATGTGAAGCCCTGTCAGTGACCCAGGCTGTCTTGTGTGCCCTGTCAATACAGCTATCCCCCCCTGGAACCAAAGTCGATTGTTCCAGGTATCCCAGCAATTCTTATGTTTTGCACCTGGCTCTGTCCTCTTGATCTATTAGGAAGCTTCAACCAATCCAAATCTGGCTTCAGAGGAGGCAAGTTTAACTTTCAAAAGCTCATTGTTTGAAGTCAAACTTTGGGTCACATCAGAGTGTTCAATCACTTCTTCTGTAACTTCCTCAAGCAGTTTATCATGGTCTCTTATGTAATCTTCTAAGCGGGCATTCATCCAACATAATTCAAGGAAAATATCCTTAAGCGTCACTTCACCTGGCGAGTGTAGATCCTGGCAGGCAGCTTTCTGGCTTGATGCTTCCTGATGTATGTTGCTAGATGGACCAAAACAGTTGCTGTTTTTCTCTGTTTCTTATTCTTATGTCATACTGTAGACGACACTCACCATAACATGTAAACTAAACAAGAGAAATTGGAATTTGAATGAAAAGAAGCATTATTTTATTCTGTTATCAAAAACTAATTGTAGGAGAGAGTGTTTGGAGAAATGTGTTTTCAACTATGCATCATACCAGACATCTTCTATAACATTCAATTTATGTCATAAATTGCTTTATACAAATGTCAATAAGAACAAAAAACTGGTTTACTGACAATTTTCCCTTTAGTGCCCTAAACATTAATGATGTAAAGTGGGGTATATGCTTTACAGTCCATCCACAATTTTAAAAAAAGGTAACAGAATTCCAGTCTTTCTTAGGCACTTTTTTTCAAAGCTGTATTTTACAAATATGATTGAAGCGTTATAGTATCCCATCAGTTAACTAATTTCAGTGTTGCTGGTCTTCTTCCTGATCATCTCCATCTCCCATCACCAGGCTCTGTTTCAAGTCCAAGGTACTCCTGATTCCTCTAGTCAATTCTTCTGTATTTTTTTTTCTGTCTGTTAAGCATTTTCCTTTTCAAAACTGGAAAAGGTTTCACTGGCAAAGTTTCTGTATGAACTTTACTGTCAAAAGAATGAGGAGCAGAGTCTCCTTCTCTGCTTGATTGTTCACTCTTTTGTTTTATTTAGTCTTTAACCTGTTCTGCATCAAAAAGGTTTTTAACCTTCCAGGAAAAATATTTTGAAGACAGCTGGAACAGCATGAATCTCACATGTGCCTCTCGACATTCCCTGATTGCTGGGAGAAATGTACTTCTTTTCTGCCTGGTGTACAATGAATAATCATTTTCCTCAAAAACTCTTGTTGTCTCAGTTTTTTAATGCTTTTCCTGTCACAATTTTTGCGTAATCAGCTCTTTCTGCTGGTATGATTGCATTTTAAGTTATATAGGTCTTGGTTGCTTTTGCCAGGTTTGGAGCATACACACAATGTGACCTTTCCAATTAACGAATATTGATGTGGAACATCAGTCCAATTGTTTGCACTTTCATAAAAATAATGGTCTGTTCTTTTCAGTATCTCTTGTACAGCAGAAAATTTCAGTTTTTTCTGCACAACTCTTTTTTTCTTTACTCTCTATTTTAAACAGCTCTTCTTGAAGAAGCCTCATGCTCAGCCAGCCTTGTCTTCATTTCAACCTCTGAGTTTTGCAGTTTTTTTAGTTCATCACAGTTAGTTAAAGCTTTTTCTATATTTCCAGCCTTTTATTATTTCAGTTGCTATATTCATTAAACGTTGCATTTAGGTTCATAGGTAAGTACTAGGCTATCTGCCCGAGGACATTTATAAGCCTAGCCGGAGTGTGTCGGCTTTCGTCGCCCCATCGATTAATTAACTGATCCTCTGTCAAGCAGAGCCAATGAAGTGATCCCAGGGGTGTATTTTCTGTTACCCATCCACTCGTCAAGGTTCCTGTTGAAGAGTGTTAGTGAGGGGCTCTGCCTGATATAATTAGGAATTTTGTTCCAAAGCACGGGGAGTCTCTGTGACAGGAATCTATCCCTCCAGCATGTTCTATTTATTGTTGTGGCGAGGTTTAGCTCACTAGAACGTGTGTCTCACAGTGACTTGGATTTCTTTAAGTGGAGCATGTCCATCAATTCTGGGTTGGACATGACTTTATAAGTTAGACAGAGATCACCTCTGAGTAAGCGATAAGCCACTGAGTACAGCCAGAGTTTTTTCAGTTGGGCTGCATAGGACATATGTTTGAGGCCAATAATCCTTTTGGTGAGGTACTTTTGTGGTCTTTCCAGCTGTTGGAAGTGTCTTGTGAGGTACATCCCGAATGGGGCATTGTACTCTATAATGGGTCTAATGAGTGATGAATAGAGGGGTACTATAACCTCTTTATTTCTAGATGTGAACCTTTTAGTAATTAGATGGGCCACATAGATGGATTTCCTAACTACTTTGGCAATATGATTGTCAAAGGAGAGATTACTATCTACCTGGGTCCCCAGATCTCGTATTACCTCTTCTGTATTAAGGGGGCTGCCACCTATGTGGTAATTCGTGGGTGTTTTGTTTTTCCCAAATGGGATGACTATGCATTTTTTGGCATTTACAAAAACACAAAGCTGGCGCCAAGGAGTGGAAAGTCCAACCTTCAAATCCAATGCTCACCAAAAAGCAGTTTGTATGAAAAGTGTTCCGTTGGTCAGTAAAAGTATGCTGAATAAACAGATCCAAGCAGCAACGGTGAGACCAGAAGAAAAAGCCAAAACGTAAAATCCCTTTAACGCAAGGTTTATTAAATTACAAAAAACTAGCGTTTTCGCTGGAGCCACAGCTACAGCTTCTTCAGAAATACAACTTTTTTAAAAGTACGATGAACTCTTTTAAAGCACGTTATGTGCGTGGGGTTTTACGTTACAGAAACAAGTTAAAGGCATACACACTCTGTAAAAAGTGCTTCACGCCAAGCCCTCAATTTATACAAATGTCATTAAAAATAACTTAACTATTTATAATACCAGGTGAATGCTGAACTATTTAAACAGCAAAAATCTTAATATAAGAACCTTAAAAAATCCTTTAACCATTAAAAACCTATCATCTAACCATGGTCATAATGACCAACTATCACCTACATAAACCCAAAAAAATATATGTATATCCAAAAAAATAATAAGTAACCAGCTTCACTTATTTAGTTGCCCTTAGGTAACTAAACTACACAAAATATAAAAAATAAAAAAATATATATATGTGTGTATGCTTAACTAAGAATACGAACCACTTTATTTGTGTGCTTATTAAAAAGCAATCTAAATACTTATGATATAAATTATAACATAAGCCCAAAAACAATGTGTATAAAAGTGATAAATCCTTTTGTACATAAATTTAACCCATTTCTAATATATAATATGTCAATTAAAAACAACCATTTAAATTTTCACTAATATTTAAAAACATACTTAGAAACTAATATTACCTTTGTAGCAATATGTTACAAGGTGAGTCAACATTAAAGTGGTTCTAACCATAACAGTGACCATTATAGAAATTGACAATTGAAAATTAAAAATTACATATTTTAATTCTCAACAAGGTCCTTGCCTAACTGTATAGTTTAAACCAGGATAATACAAGTTCAGTAGAGAATTTCTGGTTCTTTTAATTAGTAGAATTCTCCAATACTGAAACTAATCCTACAGAGTGCCCTTAGGAAAATCAACGTTTATAACTTTTCATTTTTAGTACACAAGCAATGTTGCAGTGTTCGTTCAAACCAGGAAAGGAAAAAGAATCTAATAATAATTGCCACTCTAGTTCTCTGTTTTCTAAAAATAGAGAAATTGGTCCTGCTCTTTCTGATTTAAGGACCTGGTCGATGGCTAAAAACTGAAAACTATGCCCCTCATGTTTGTCTATATGCTTGGCTAGGGCATTAGTTTTATTCTTTTTCCTTATAGCATAAGAGTGTTCATACACCCTATCACTCAGTCTTCTATCAGATTTTCCTACATAAAAAGCTGAGCAACAGTTACAAGTGGCCAAATACACAACAGATCTCGATTCACAGTTCAATTTGTGATTAATATTAAATTTCTTTTCACGGACTATAAAAGAATTAGCTACCCTTACTAAGTGACAGTAATTACAAGTGCCACATTGAGAACAACCTTTATTTTTTGTTGCCCAACTAGATACTTTTGATCTTTCCAAAATAGATTTCAAATTATTGCCCCTTCTATAAATAACCTTAGGTTTAAATCCAAGTTTTTTCAAGAGTTGTTCATCATTGGTAATAAAATACCAGTTTTTGTAAAGGATAGACTTAATGCTGTTTGAGTCTAAACTAAAGTTGGTAATAAAACTACTACCCTTAACAGAACTAACTACGTCCATAGGGGAGGTAGACATGTTGTTTATACTGTCCCTGTCCATACCTGTACTTAAAACATCCACAGTAACAATTGGAAAACTATTTCCTTGCGGTAGAAGAGGTGGGTATTGACCTAGGTTTCTTTTATTGTTAACTTCTTCAAAAATCTCGTTGAATAACAGAATCGGGTAGCCTCTGTTGGTGAACATGTTTTTCAAAATCTCACATTCATCCAAAAATATACTCTCCCTGCTACACATTCTAGATGCCCGTATTATTTGCCCTTTAATGATAGCCTTCTTTTGTTTAAAGGGGTGGCAACTCTTGAAGTGTAGTAGGGAGTTACAGTAAGTTGGTTTCCTATATATGTTAGAATAAAATTCACCTTTAAGGAAGTCTTTAGACAATCTAATGTCTAAGTAGTCAATTTCTGACTCCGAGAATTTAAATGTGAATTTTAAAAACGATGTAGTCCCATTAATTGATGTTACAAAATTCTTGGCCAGTGTACTCCCTCCTTCAAACAGTATAAAGATGTCGTCCAAGTATCTAGTATAAAACTTAATTGGACTCATCCTTTCGTTGTTGTTAAACAAGAAATATTTCTCCCAATATGCCATGAAAAGATTTGCAACGCAGGCCCCACAAGGGGAACCCATCGCTACTCCTTGATTTTGTTTATAATATTTCCCATTAAAGGTGAAATAATTTGATGTTAAAATAATGTCAAGCAATTGGGAGATAATATCAATTTCTTTCCTTGGAGCTTTCAAATCAGTTAACATAAGGGTAATCCATTCTATTGCTTCAACGTGAGGTATTGATGTATAAAGGTCAATAACATCGATGGTAAGAAGGTTTAATGTCCTTCTAAATTCTATTTTGTGGATTTTCTCCAAAAAAGACCAAGAGTCTTTACATATTTGAGGGACTTCTTTAAGATATTTACTCAGGATGTTGTCAACTAGTTGGGCACAAGGGTATGTAAGAGAGATACGACTATCGATGAGGGCTCGAAAAGGTGGATTGTATAGGTCCTTATGCATCTTGGGAATGCCAAAGATAACCGGAGTTTTTGGCATGATGATGTCGATGTAATTATAGGTATCTAAGTCGATATTCCCGTTTATATGCAAGTCCCTAAAATAACCCCTATTCCTAGAGTATGAGGTGTTCATTTCACTCAAAGATGAGGGACAATACGCAGGGCCTTCCAAGATAGTTTCCATCTTCTCAACATATTTATAGTTATCAAAGATAACTAACCCACCACCCTTATCTGGTTTAAGAACCCTAACTGGGGCTTTACACAGTTGTTCAAGGGCTGTCAATTGCTCCTCCGTAGCATTATATTTCAAATTGTTGTTTTGTAATGCTTTAGAACTGGACAAAAATCTAAAGTCAAGTTCACAAATTTTTTCAAATAAAAACAAACCAGTGTGTAAAGGAGGGTTGAAGGTACTAGCTAATTTTAGGCTATTATGACAGGAGGAAGAACTTTTGTTGAATAACAGCTTCAAGTTCAACTTTCTTACAAAACACTTCAAGTCCACTAAAGTCTTGACCAAATTACATCTTGATGTTGGAACAAAAGAGTGCCCAAAAGCTAGAAGTTCAATCAAACACAAGTCTACTTGAAAGGTAGAAAAATTGTATATTGTAAAGTCCCCCTTAGCGTTAGTCAAGATTTTTAAGTCACCCAAGGAGTTGGAGTTAGATTGAATACATGGATTTATTTCCGGTTGTTCCAATTCCTCTTCGGAAAGGGACGAAAATTCGTTTTCCCTAAAAAATGGTCCCCTGGGTGGCCGTCTCTTTTATTATTGTTGTTGTAAGATTGATTACTTCTCGTATTGTGAATTTTGGGTCTGGTACTCTGTTCATGTACATCAGTCCTTACATCGCTTACCGTGTTACCCTGAACACCTACACCATGCTCCTCAGGGTGATTAGTCTCATTACAGTCATCCCCCGGAGTGTTAACTTGAGATGTATTCGTGGTAACTAATAGCTTAGGGTAGGCTGAGTTATTAAGGTAACTCTGTCTATCCCTAATTTATTCTTTGAGTGAAATGAACACCTCATACTCTAGGAATAGGGGTTATTTTAGGGACTTGCATATAAACGGGAATATCGACTTAGATACCTATAATTACATCGACATCATCATGCCAAAAACTCCGATTATCTTTGGCATTCCCAAGATGCATAAGGACCTATACAATCCACCTTTTCGAGCCCTCATCGATAGTCGTATCTCTCTTACATACCCTTGTGCCCAACTAGTTGACAACATCCTGAGTAAATATCTTAAAGAAGTCCCTCAAATATGTAAAGACTCTTGGTCTTTTTTGGAGAAAATCCACAAAATAGAATTTAGAAGGACATTAAACCTTCTTACCATCGATGTTATTGACCTTTATACATCAATACCTCACGTTGAAGCAATAGAATGGATTACCCTTATGTTAATTGATTTGAAAGCTCCAAGGAAAGAAATTGATATTATCTCCCAATTGCTTGATATTATTTTAACATCAAATTATTTCACCTTTAATGGGAAATATTATAAACAAAATCAAGGAGTAGCGATGGGTTCCCCTTGTGGGCTTCATGTTGCAAATCTTTTCATGGCATATTGGGAGAAATATTTCTTGTTTAACAACAACGAAAGGATGAGTCCAATTAAGTTTTATACTAGATACTTGGATGACATCTTTATACTGTTTGAAGGAGGGAGTACACTGGCCAAGAATTTTGTAACATCAATTAATGGGACTACATTGTTTTTAAAATTCACATTTAAATTCTCAGAGTCAGAAATTGACTACTTAGACATTAGATTGTCTAAAGACTTCCTTAAAGGTGAATTTTATTCTAACATATATAGGAAACCAACTTACTGTAACTCCCTACTACACTTCAAGAGTTGCCCCCCGTTTAAACAAAAGAAGGCTATCATTAAAGGGCAAATAATACGGGCATCTAGAATGTGTAGCAGGGAGAGTATATTTTTGGATGAATGTGAGATTTTGAAAAACATGTTCACCAACAGAGGCTACCCGATTCTGTTATTCAACGAGATTTTTGAAGAAGTTAACAATAAAAGAAACCTAGGTCAATACCCACCTCTTCTACCGCAAGGAAATAGTTTTCCAATTGTTACTGTGTATGTTTTAAGTACAGGTATGGACAGGGACAGTATAAACAACGTGTCTACCTCCCCTATGGACGTAGTTAATTCTGTTAAGGGTAGTAGTTTTATTACCAACTTTAGTTTAGACTCAAACAGCATTAAGTGTATCCTTTACAAAAACTGGTATTTTATTACCAATGATGAACAACTCTTGGAAAAACTTGGATTTAAACCTAAGGTTATTTATAGAAGGGGCAATAATTTGAAATCTATTTTGGAAAGATCAAAAGTATCTAGTTGGGCAACAAAAAATAAAGGTTGTTCTCAATGTGGCACTTGTAATTACTGTCACTTAGTAAGGGTAGCTAATTCTTTTATAGTCCGTGAAAAGAAATTTAATATTAATCACAAATTGAACTGTGAATCGAGATCTATTGTGTATTTGGCCACTTGTAACTGTTGCTCAGCTTTTTATGTAGGAAAATCTGATAGAAGACTGCGTGATAGGGTGTACGAACACTCTTATGCTATAAGGAAAAAGAACAAAACTAATGCCCTAGCCAAGCATATAGACAAACATGAGGGGCATAGTTTTCAGTTTTTAGCTATCGACCAGGTCCTTAAATCAGAAAGAGCAGGACCAATTTCTCTATTTTTAGAAAACAGAGAACTAGAGTGGCAATTATTATTAGATTCTTTTTCCTTTCCTGGTTTGAACGAACACTGCAGCATTGCTTGTGTACTAAAAATGAAAAGTTATAAACGTTGATTTTCCTAAGGGCACTCTGTAGGATTAGTTTCAGTATTGGAGAATTCTACTAATTAAAAGAACCAGAAATTCTCTACTGAACTTGTATTATCCTGGTTTAAACTATACAGTTAGGCAAGGACCTTGTTGTGAATTAAAATATGTAATTTTTAATTTTCAATTGTCAATTTCTATAATGGTCACTGTTATGGTTAGAACCACTTTAATGTTGACTCACCTTGTAACATATTGCTACAAAGGTAATATTAGTTTCTAAGTATGTTTTTAAATATTAGTGAAAATTTAAATGGTTGTTTTTAATTGACATATTATATATTAGAAATGGGTTAAATTTATGTACAAAAGGATTTATCACTTTTATACACATTGTTTTTGGGCTTATGTTATAATTTATATCATAAGTATTTAGATTGCTTTTTAATAAGCACACAAATAAAGTGGTTCAGATTCTTAGTTACACACATATATATATTTTTTTATTTTTTTATATTTTGTGTAGTTTAGTTACCTAAGGGCAACTAAATAAGTGAAGCTGGTTACTTATTATTTTTTTGGATATACATATATTTTTTTGGGTTTATGTAGGTGATAGTTGGTCATTATGACCATGGTTAGATGATAGGTTTTTAATGGTTAAAGGATTTTTTAAGGTTCTTATATTAAGATTTTTGCTGTTTAAATAGTTCAGCATTCACCTGGTATTGTAAATAGTTAAGTTATTTTTAATGACATTTGTATAAATTGAGGGCTTGGCGTGAAGCACTTTTTACAGAGTGTGTATGCCTTTAACTTGTTTCTGTAACGTAAAACCCCACGCACATAACGTGCTTTAAAAGAGTTCATCGTACTTTTAAAAAAGTTGTATTTCTGAAGAAGCTGTAGCTGTGGCTCCAGCGAAAATGCTAGTTTTTTGTAATTTAATAAACCTTGCGTTAAAGGGATTTTACGTTTTGGCTTTTTCTTCTGGTCTCACCGTTGCTGCTTGGATCTGTTTATTCAGCATACTTTTACTGACCAACGGAACACTTTTCATACAAACTGCTTTTTGGTGAGCATTGGATTTGAAGGTTGGACTTTCCACTCCTTGGCGCCAGCTTTGTGTTTTTGTTCCTGGTTTTTTTTGGCATTTAGCTTGAGGCCATGACTTTAACACCAGGTGTCCGTCTCAGTAAGGCCCTTTTGGAGAATGTCCGTGTCAGCGGGAGAGTCAGTTATGGCTCCCAGTTTACAGTCATCCGCGAACTTGGTTAGCCATAGTCCTGTGTTTGCTTGTACTTCTGAGAAGTATATGCCGAACAGTAGGAGTCCCAGGACCAAACCTTGCAGGACATCACTTGTGACTAGTTTAGAGTCGGACCTGGAGCCCGCGATTCTTACCATGTGAGTTCTGTCTGTAAGCCAGTTGGCAACCCATCTCATGACAATAGGGGTTTATGTTCAGGCTGGTGAGTTTTTCTGTAATACCCAAGTGGGGAATGGTGTCGAAAGCATTGGTGAGGTCAAGGTAGGCTGTGTGAACCACCTTTCCCTCATCTATGGCCTTGGTGAGTGTCTCAAAGAAGTCAACTAGGTTTAGTAGGCATGATCTGCCCTTAACAAAGCCGAACTTGGTCGGGTCAAATGTTTGGAGGTTCCCAGTGTCTTTGTTAATGAATTCCATGATGATGCGCTTCATAGCCTTGCAGACAAGGCTAGTCAGGCTTATGGGGTGATAGTTACCAGGGTCAGTTGTGGCCCCTCCTTTGTGGAGAAGAATAACTGTTGCTGTGCACCATTCTATGGGCGCGTAGTCTGTGGAGAGGCTGAGGTTGAACAGCGTGTTTAGGTGGGGGGTTAGTTCGTTCAAGACGCAGCCTGGGACACCATCTGGTCCCATTGACGCTGTATTTTGGGCTTTTGAAAGGGCTGTTTTCACCTGTGCTTCTGTGATTTTTGGGACACTACACTTTTGCGGTATTGTTATGGGCCCTTTTGGAGGTGAGAGGGGGGTGAAGTTTGCACTGAATCTATCTGCCAGGATGTCGGCAATATCAGTAGGTTCAGTATACTTATTTTAAGAACCTCTGAGTGGATTATTTTTATTTTAAATAACTGGAAGCCATCTCATGTACCAAAGCTGAAACTTGAATTGCTTTTTGCTGAACAACTGCAGGATTCTCATAGCAGTGTCAGTGCTGCAACAGGTAGCACAATTGCCTTTTGTGAAGAAGGCTGCAAGTTTTTTTCCCACACTAGGTAGATCAGTTGCTGGCAGTGCTGTGTAAGGGTGGTTGCTGCACTTTTCTTTGTGTGTATTTCTTTGAGTGAGACTTTAAACCTAGGTCTCATCTGATTGAGTAGCTTCTAGCTCTGGTGGATTTAAAAGATACCACAGTATCTATTGAAAAGAATAGGAGAAGTTCCCAAATGCCCTGGCCAAAATTCCCCCTAGTAGTATAAATACCAGCTGGAATCTCCCATTAAAAAAAATGGCAAGTACCCTAGTGGGACTAACCCGGTCAACAAATGACAACAATAAATAACATTTTCTCATCAGAGTTTTTTCTTCTCCTTTTCTGGTTGATTTCATCCAGGTTTTCCAGATTTCTTCTTTTTTGGCATCCAGGCAGTATAATTAATAGCTATTGACTGAATTCTACCAACTGTTAAACTGGCTCTTTTTTTAACGGCTTCTGTTTTCCCACTGGGAGAGCACAAATCAATATGTTGATCAGTGTGCAGCCATCTTGGAGGCCACCTGTTTCCTTCTCTTTTCCCAACTAACAGTAAATTATTTGAAAACCCTGTGTACATGAACCAAATGATTTATTTACTGTCTCGGTTACCATGTAGACTGTAGTTAGATGCATTGCCTGTCAGAAGTAATGAAATATATCCCACAAATAATCCTATCTAATTCACTTGAACATTATGAAGTTATACAAGCTCCATTGTAGTTTTGTTTTCACATCTAATTAGAACAGAATTGAGCAACATGACTACATCAGTTAAAATATACTATTCATTTACATTTTTACAAAAACAGTATGCATTTTGTGGTCATAGCTCAGATGTTAATTTAATGCTTCCATGATTAACTCTTCCTCCAGAAAAAGGTCTCTTTCCCCAGAAATTTCACAGTAGTTATCTAGGCCACTACCTTGTCTATATATTTTAGCTAAAATAGTCTGTCAAACCAACGTGCTGCAGCTGCATTACACCAGATCTGTCACTCTTCCCTTTCAGCTCTTATTGATCCTCCCATTCACCTCCTACTCTTCTGAACTGGCAAATTCATCAGATGCGAATGTGTGTCTCATCCATTTCAGGTGCTGCAGAAGATATTTTTTTAGGTAGTTCTTTTACCTTGATTGCTTCTGTTTTCTCTGCATTTGTAAATATAAACATTCAAGCAGCCAAAATCACCTTCAGCATAGCAAGGACAGTTCATCTGTATTTCAGTCTTTGTTTAAAATTTCACAATCCCTAATGCCTTCTTTAACCTACAGTCACTGTTGAAATACATACTGTGAGCAGTCATTGACATAAATAGGTCATCCGTCTACTGAGCATCACCTTCTTGATTGCCATAATGGCACCGCAGCATGCTCCTTTTTTGTAATGAGGCATAAACTGAATAAAACTAACTCTAGAATTCCCTTTCTTTTTATCAGATTGAGTCAGGGGCAGTTTCAATGCTTGATAAGCTGTTACAACAGCAGATGAGCTGAATGAAAAGTCTTCCTACTGTGCATTTTAGCCAAATCCTGTAAATCCATAGCCTGTGTACCCTTTGCTCTTTCTAGTACTCCATTCTGAAGCTCTCTCTCTGTACCTTATCTTCCCTTGAAAACTATTTATTTGAGGTGTGGCTGAAAAGACAAACTGTGTGTCAAAATGCGTAATGTGTTTAACCAGTGCAGTTAGTTTTTAATCAGTGCAATTAGTTTTTTCAGTTATGTTACTATTAGAAATTAAAGAAGCAAAACTGCTGGGAAATAAGTAAATCCTTGGCATGTTCCACATGACCAAATACTTCATCAAACTTGCCTCATATCTCACCAGTTGTTGCTTAATTGGTATCATGGTGAGTTTCATTCACTTACAAATGTCTCACATAACCAGCCACCAGCTCTGTTAATTGCGTGTCTTCTGACACTCTTGTTGCTTCTGTTACATTGAATCATATACATTTTTTCATGTCAAAATTGCACAGTTTGGTTTGGCTGTTCTTGGTGCACATCACTAATCACCTCTTCCTCTCAATTTGCATTTTTTGCAGTATTTTCCCTAACTTCAATCAACACTCCATACATAGCATCTTCATACAGTATGATTATGCATGCTTTTGTCGAAACACAAAATGTCATCATTCCAAACATCAACCATAATGCGTCGACAATGTGAATGTTGACACACTACTACTCATGCACCTAGAAACAACCTCTGAGCATGCAAAATTTACAACAAGAAAACAATATTAAACATTTAAGATTGCAGAGAATTGGGGAACTCAATCGCATTCTCTCACATCTTTCAACTATATGCTTAGCTGACCAAAAGCAGTCAACTAAACAGGTATCGACCAAACACAATGTCAACAAAAACAGTTTGTGTCTTTCGGCTTTTCCCGGTTAGGGGTTGCCACAGCAGAACACCAGTCCGCTAATGATTGGCAGTAGATTTTTACGTGCTGGCTTGCCGGGCCTAACGCACAACCTTCATCGAAGGAATGCCCATTCACGCATGTCGACACACAGAAGACGCTCTAACTGAGAATCGAATGGGCAACGTCTGTGAGGCGACAACACTTCCGCAGCACCACTACCGCAGTCTATATATATATATATATATATATATATATATATATATATATATATATATATATATATATACACAAATAAAACATTAACCAAAATTTGTATATGACATCATCCAAAATTTATGGGTTGTCTTGTTTGTGAAACACCATGAGATGCTGCCATTTAGCAGGGCTTTGATGACAATATGGGATAACTTCGTTTTTAATACAGTCTGTTTTTATTGCTGTCTTATTTCATGCTGTTTAACTTGTCTTTCTTTTAATGACAGCCCATAGAAAAGCTTGCATTTTTGCCATAGTTTTTTTTATTTTTTATATCATGCTGCTTAGTTTATTTGTTGTTCAGACAAGCTCTCAAGTAAGTATGAAGTTTGAAGGCAGATGATTGATGAAGGAATCAAGCTCACATATATAGCATGTGGCATTCACACTACTAGCAGTTTTGGAATAGTTATCTTGTGTTCTATGTTTCCTGAAATGAGCTAACTCTGTGTTTTGTAAGTACAGTCTTTGAACTTTTGGCTTGTTACATTAGCAGCTGTCAGGAATCGCAGTCTTATCTCATAGTTGGAGGTGGGGCTGTTCTTATGCTTCATGTATTTCTTATCATAATTTTTCTTTTTAACTAGGTCAACACTTTATGTTGGAATGTATTCAACCAGCCTCTATGCTTCACCATCACTGGTGCATGAAGGGGTGACTATTGTGGTAAGTTACTGCCAATGATAAGTGAAGTAAGTTTTGACCTACTGTTTGTATAAACTTTATTCTGTGGCTTGCTGACAAGAAAGTATCAAAAGAAAACTTTTTTACCTGTGAAACTACAGTATTTTGTGTTTGCTGTGAGTTGTACAGAGTATCTTGTCAGTGGCCTATGCTCTGCATCTTGGCTGTAATCCTGAAGGGTGGCAGTTTGTTGTTCACAGCTAGTTTACCTTCCTTTGGATTTTTTCTCTTTGCCAGGTTTACATAGAACAGGCAAACCACCATGCTGTAGCTGTATTTTAACTGGATAATGATTGGCCTTGTTGCTCATTTTGTGACCTAGAGCCTGACATATTAATAGTATTATCTGATTGCATAAAGAGTTTTGTTTCATGTTTATTTTTTGAGTATCTAAAACCTTGGGGACATGTTTACATTCCATGTGCAGCCTGCAGTAATGTAACCTTCAAGTTATTGGGTGGTATGTGGAGTGGGGTGGGGCAACCCAGTTCATATAGCAGCCTTGTCAATGGGCTCAGCTGGTGGAGTGAGGAGTGGGAGGTGATCACCATTGTTATCTTGCTGTCAGCAACGTTGTTAAAAAGAGGGGGAGAATTGGGGGGTTGACTTCATTGTGCAGCAACACATCATACACAGGGCATAATAACTGAATACTTTTAAGTGCATACCCACTACCACTTACCTTATTGGGGACTAGTGCCTATTTGGGTAGATGTAGTGAGATGGGATGGTGATTATTTTGTGATTAGTGATTAGCCTGTTAGTGGTTTCTGAGGAATGCTCCTTTGCTACCTATGTCATCCTGATGTGCATTGTGGTAAAAAATACTGCACGTATATTCTTTGATGAATGTGTGTCTCAAGTATTTGCTGGAGTGGTCTGACTTTATGGGAACCTGCAGGGTGATAGTCCCTCAGTTGTAACAGGGGATACCACTGCAGTACTGGAGGCCCCATGCCTTCCCAGCTAATGCAGTGTCTACTTACTGAAGTTGTATTATTTGAGGTGTAGTTGGGCATTTGATCCTATGTTAGTGGGAAGGCATTGTTGGTAAGTTTAAAGATGAAAGATAACAAGGTAGGGGTTTGCATAATAAATTATGCAGGATCCCACAGGAACTTGTACACTTCATTTATGCAGGTACATGACAGGTCATCACATCAGTCACCAAACCGTCTTTATTAACCTACATATGGGTTCTGTCATCATCAGGAAATGACTCCTCCACCCACCCACCCACTCACTCGCCCACCCAACTTCCCCAAGAAGCTGTAGTTGTGAGAGTTGCCTTGCACAGTTCTTTTTTAATTGCTTTTTTGGGTGCAAGTATGTGTCATGGCCTTTACAGCAGATTAAATGGAACACTGCTAGTTTGTTTTCAGATACATGACTGCAGAATATATTGCCCTCCTTTTCTGTAACCGCCTCACCCGTAGATTAGAATGTACTCACTCCGTTATCCGCATCTTCTGTTGATCAGTAACCATGGTACTTGGAGTTCCTGTCATACCATTGCACTTTTGCCCCTTTGATGTCTACCCCCATCTCCAAGTCATTCAGGATGTGTTTTGTATAAGTGGATTTCCTAAGGTTCATTCCAGATTTGTTTTCCCCCTTCCCAACTCCAGGCAGTACCATGCATCAGTTACATCCAGCTTACCTAAAATTTTGTTTCCGTTTCATCTATATAAGAGCATTTCTTCACTTACCACCTCAAGCTTTAGACACTGCGTACCCTACATAGAGGAAGTTCTTGATGATACCTCAAAGGACAAATGCCATATGTCTGAAGCAGTTTCTCAGAATACCACGTACATTTAACTGAAAAGAAAGCTTTTTGTACTCCTACCCACCCACCATGTTGGGGAAATCACCTACACCTTCATAACTTGCATAAACCAATTCCACGTTTGCACAGTAGATGAAGAAAGGGTAGATTCGATTTTGCTGAATCCATGTTTTCAGTGAAAACAATTAGTACATTTGGAATTTGGAGAACTTACACTCAGAGTTGTCACATTCCCTGTACAAGGTATTGTGAGTACATTCTTTGTCATATGGAAATGTCTTCCTGATTCTCCATCCCTTTGCAGTAGACAGCTACTTTGAGAAGTATTTTTCCATTGGTGTGCCAATGTTTAGGGCACGTTTCAATATGGAGAGTCTGCCCTGTTTTGAGATGTAGTTAGAGTCTGAAGTTACATGGTTGTACTTTTGTTCTGTGTTAGGTGTAGCTTTCCTTTGGCTACCTAAAAGGCTATATAAAACATGCAGCCACACTGGGTACATAGCTGTTCTTTTTCTGGGCACTTGCATATTTCATAGCTAAGATGGTTTGCAAACATGAGTAATAGAAACTGAAGCACCATGCTAATATACTGGCCCTACTTAAAATACTTTACCAATGATATTTCATTGCCACAGACAGTAGTCATTGAAGCTGTGAGAAAATTGCATTAATTAAGCAGTATTGGCTTACCTTTTGATCTGTAGAAGTAATCACTGGTGCTGCTCTTGGATTCCAGTAGGACATTTTGATTCAGATACTTGGAAACCATTTGGGTATAAGCATGGTGCTCTTGTTGTTGTCAGGAAACGCTTGTAGCAGTTGCCTTGGCATACCACATCTAGATGCCATTCAACATTTTCCTTCTCTTAAAAAAATCTGCAATCATTTCCCATATTTGCCAAATAAGATTTATAAGTAAAAATTAAAAAAAAAATTTTAACCCAAATTTTTAGTAATTTATCTTTGTTTTAGTTATTTTATCCCAATTTTTTAGTAATTTACCTTTGTTTTAGTTATTTTACTATCGTGATGATACTACTGTGCAACCGTGGAGTTGGCAAGGATATCTGCCATAGTCCTTGTCCTTCCATCTAGTTTCATCCATCCTCATGTTGTGGTATTAATTTTGGTTTATGATTAGAATTAAATACTAGATGAAGCCTTGCTGAACTGAATTTGCTTGCCTGTTATCACACCTTACAGATTTTTCGTAGCTTTCGAAATTGTCACCCTGGATGAGCATATTGTTGTTTTACTTACAGTAGTACAGAATTAAATATTTGCATCAATGGCCTCCTCTTCAAATCTAGCTGATCATATAAATTAATGTATAGCTGGCATTCCCTTGCCAACGTCATTATTTATATTACAGTAGTTTATATTCTTTTTAATAATTTTATACATTTTTTTTCATTTCAAAGCTCCTTCTTAGTTTACTAAAAAAAGCTCCCTTTCTAGAAGATTCCATCATTTATTGGAAGTCATCTTAAATATCTTTTCTAAATGGTGCTCTTTCTACTCTGAACTTGCTGATATCTTAGTGCACTAGATCGAACCCTTTTGCAGGGTCAAAGTCCAGTCTTCAGTCAAATTACCAGCCAGGTTTCACACTGGCATTATCTGTACTCTTCTGAGGAAAAGCTTGTTGGTAGCTGCCACAGATGTCAGTGATTCAGTGCAGATACTAGATGCTGAATGAATCAAAAACTGGTAATCCTCTTTAAAAAGGTAGGGATGGTCAAGAAAGTGGAGGCCGATGGAAAGATCTGCTCTCAGCCCTAGGCATATGTCAGAGCATCAGCACAAGGACAAGTGTTCAGAGACTAGGTCCAGATGTTCTTTGTGTTTCACTGTTGCAGTCATCACATTTGGGTTATCTGCTTGCAGTAGCCCTCAGTCGGCCTGATTATCAAAGTCTTGGGTCCTGCGTCGGTTGCTGTCTCATCTTCCGTGATGTCAGGTAGTCAGGGGTATAAAGCATGCAGCCGACGCAATTACATCAGTCTTTCTTGCCATGCGGTGTCCGAAGCAGAAGCAGTTCACAACTGCTGGTTGGCTGACTTCTGAAATTTTCATTTTCGTGTTTCAGAACCAAAGTCTTCAACTAAAGCTAAGTAGCCCGTTGGGGAAGCTTTTTCTTGCTCTAAACCAATGTCAGTAAAAGTCAATAATTGTATTTCTTGTGGAAAGCAAATACCTCATAAAGATTTTCATTCATACTCTATTCCTTGCCTAGGCCCTGACCGCGACGTACCTCGCTGTCGTTTTGTGCCTTATTTAAGAAACTAACTGTTCGTCATCTGTATATTTATGCTTCTAAATACTTTGGTACTCGGTTCAATTATCCAGATAGCTCTTTGGTAAGCCATCCGACTACCGACATTCCAAAAAAACACAGAGATAAAGACAGAGACAGGCCACCTAGGCCCAAAGCTGCCGACGACGCTTCAACTAAGCCAGTCGCCAGTACTCAGCGAGGTGCTTTCGCAGCCCCTGATACCTTCTACTTCAGATTTGCAGGCCTCTACTGAGACCCATTTGGCGTCCGGTATGCCGCGAGATGCTTCAACTGTGGAACCTGTGGATGTCTCTAACTTGGATGGGTCCGGAGCTGCTGTGCAGGCATAGTCTTCTGAGGGAGTATTCAGGCCTACTGACTTTCATATTAAACCGACGCCATCTTCTTCTTCAAGGCCTAAAACACGAACCATGGCTAGAAAACCGACGCCCAGACCGCATGGTCAGGCCTCTATGCCTAAAAAACAAATAATAAGAATGGTTGAAGACCTTATTAATTTAATCAGGGGAAGCCAACCTTACTCCTCTAAGAGACCTAGGGCTGAATTTGCTTATAATACTTCTGACCAGGATTCTGAAATTTCTGTTTCCTCTGATGACCAGGATTTACCCTTATTTACCTATGAGGATTCTGATGCAGAGGAATCTATCCCCCCCCCCCCCACCAGTGGATTTCTCTTTTGGTGAAACCCTGCATACGATGGGAAAGCCAGGATTACTTTGATTCTAAAAAGAGGCTCAGGAATTTCTTACTCCTGCCCCAACACAGTCCTTTAGCTATCCCTCCTGTACTAGACATCGTTGATGATGCCTTTTCGGAATCTAGCTTGGCCACTGACTCTTTACCTCCTGCTCCCAGAAAACCTGATAGATATTACAGGGTTCCTGACTCTCACAAGTTCCTTTTTAAAAATCCTACTGCGGATCCTGAGACCATTTCACAGGGACTCAAGGGCATTAAGGCTATTACTGCTAAAAATCCTACCCCCCTCTGATAGAGACTCCAGGGCGCTGGATAGATGGGGTAAGAATGTTTACACTTCTGCAACCTTGGCCATTAGGGCCTTAAACTGCCAGTTTCATATAAGTATCAGCAGCATATTATTGGATTGCTTAAACAGAAAATGATGATTCCTGACTGTGCTGAAAATAAGGATTTACAGGATTTAATGCATTCTGCTGAACAGGTGAACAGACTGGTAAACATACTTTGCAATGTGGTTTTGATTCACTAGAGGCATCTTGCAGGGCTGCTGTCACTGGGTCTGTACTTAGAAGGCATGCTTGGCTTAAGGAACAATATTTGCCAGATCATGTTAAAGCTAAATTGCTGGATGCTCCCTTAAATCAGGACCACCTGTTTGGCAACAAAGCAGAAGAAGTTCTTAAAAAGATAGAGGAAAAAGCTAAATCAATGCAAACTATTAAAGATTTCCTACAAGTACAGCCTCCAAGATTTAGTAGGCATTTGCCCTCTAAGAATTGGTCCTTTCCTGCCTCTTTCAGGCCTTCTCAGTCCAAACCCAGAACCAGCAGAACACCCAGACTTCAGTCCCAGGGTACGCACAGGACTAAGCAGTGGGGGGCTCCCACTTCCAAATCCGGGAGTAGTAAGACCCCCCCCATGGTAAGCTGTCTCAATGACTTAGCTTTAAAACTTCCAAGCACTTCTCAACTGACTGCTCCTTTAGGGGGAAAGATTGCTCTGCAGGCCAAAAACTGGGAACTAATTACCCAGGACAAATGGGTTTTAAATATAGTTTCCCAAGGATACAGATTTCACTTCCACACGTTACCAACACCAAACGGTTGGCCAGATCTACCCCCAAATCAGTGGGCAGATGCTCAAAAGCAAGTACTTTCTCTCTTAAGCATAAAGGCTATTCACGCTGTACCAGAAGAAGAAAAGGGACAAGGTTTCTACTCAAGACTTGTCCTGGTACCCAGAAAAGATAACTCATGGCGTCCTGTCCTGGACCATTCCATCTTAAACACCTTTTTGGTGATTCCAAATTTCAAGATGCTAACTCTTCACCAGATGCTTCCGTTCAGGCAAGGATGCCTGCTTGGCAACACTGGATTTAAAGGAAGCCTACCTGCACATCCCAATCAGGGAATCTTTTAGAAGATACCTACACTTCAAAGCAGGCTACAGACACTATCAGTTCTCTGCACTGCGCTTTGGCTTATCTACTGCGCCCAGGGTATTCACAAAGTGCCTAGCTCCAGTCATTGCTGTTTGCAGGAAAAGAAATATTCAAATATATCCATATCTGGACAATAGTCTAATTCAGGCAGAAAGCCAGGACATACTTTTGAATCATCAAAAGGTGCTAACTTGTCTGGGGTATACCATAAACGAAAAGAAATCACATCTGGTACCCTACCAACAAATTATATTCCTGGGAGCAAGCTTGAACACAACTTCCCAGATGGCTATCCTCACGCCAGAGAAACAAATTCATTTGACAACTTACTTCAAACTAATGGCCACAAAAATCCTGCTATCTGCAAGGCAAGTACTGCAAGCCTTGTGGTTTATGGCCTCCTGCATTCTACTAATTCCATATGCAAGACTGCATATGAGGAAACTACAATGGTATCTAAAAAGCCTATAGTGTCAACATTCTCAGGATCTAGAAGCAATGATTCCTATCATGCCTTGCCTACAGTTAGAGTTTCTTTGGTGGGCAGAGGCCTGCCACCAAAACAAGGGACCGTCATTTACTCTACCCCCTGCCGCCCAAACCCTAACAGCAGATGCATCAGACTATGCATGAGGGGGCTCAATTGGCAGGGAAGTGCATTCAGGGCAAATGGAACCCAAGTCAAATGCACCTGAATATAAATCAAAAAGAAATGTTAGCTGTACAGAATGCTCTGACAGCCTTCAAGGACCACATTCTTCCAGGACAATTAATGGTAAAGGCGGACAACACCACTGTTATGTGGTATATAAACAAGCAGGGGAAGGTACCCATTCTTATCCCCTCTGCAGACTAGCCAGGGCTCTGTGGAACACAGCCTTGAGCTACCAAATGCATCTACAGGCTCAATTCTTGCCAGGAAAACTAAATACACTGGCAGACGAACTAAGCAGAAATCTCATGGACCCACACGAGTGGAAACTGGAACCCAGGACTTTCAACATGTCGATAAACAAATGGGGGAGCCCAGATATTGACCCGTTTGCCTCCCCCCAGAACTACCAATTGGACAAATTCTGCACAAGGACTCCCCACAAACAAGCTTGGAAAGTGGATGCGCTGTCCTTCAGCTGGAAAAATCTATCAGTTTTTGCCTTTCCTCCTCTGCCTCTCCTCTTCAAAGTACTACTAAAGATCAAACAGGACAAACCAAGGACTATACTGATTGCACCAGACTGGCCACACCAACACTGGTACACCCTCTTGCGCAGTGCCACTGCTGGCTCCATGGCACCTGCCTCAGACCCCTACCCTGCTGTCACAGCAGGAGAGCCAGATTCTGCACCCTCAGCTTCAAACCCTGAACCTGGCAGCCTGGCTAATTACCTAATCTCTCCATTACCATCCCTCAGTAAACAAGTTCTGGATGTCATTTTGGAGGCAAGGAGGCCTAGTACTAGGAAATCCTATGCTTAAAAATGGAAAAGATTCTGTGCCTGGAACCAAACTCAAGGGATGGGCATAGCAGCACCCAATTTACCTCAGATTCTTTAATACTTAACAGAGATGCTTCACAAGGGCCTTTCTTTTTCCTCCATCAAAATTCATGCCTCAGCCATTTCAGCTCATTACAACACAGAGCCACCCATCTTCTCTCATCCACTGCACAAGCAGTTCCTCAGGGGGGGCAGAAACTAAGACCACCCAAGAGAGCCCCAACTCCAGCCTGGGACCTTAACTTTGTATTGGAAAAAACTCACTCTTCCACCTTTTGAGCCAGCTGCAAGTGCAGACTTGAATTTCCTTTCTTGGAAAACCGCCTTCCTTTTAGCAATCACTTCAGCAAGAAGGGTATCTGAATTACATACCCTTGTGGCAGTGGAGCCTTTCATCATCTTTCAGTCGGACAGGGTGTCCCTCAGGACCAATCCCTCCTTCATGCCCAAGGTGGTATCCAGTGTGGCTCTTAATGAATCCATTCATTTGCCAACCTTCTTTTCCAATCCACAGAACAAAGGGGAATGGATACTGCACTCCTTAGATGTGTGCAGACAACTTAGATTTTACTTGGATAGGACTAAACCTCAAAGGAAATCTGAACAACTGCTTGTGGCATTTGTTGCAAGGGCAGAGGGGAAGGCTATTTCAAAGCAAACCATTTCTAAATGGATAGGCTATTGCATTCATTTCTGCTATAAGCACCGTGGAAACCTATCACACAGGGTATTAGACCCCATTCAACCAGGGTTGCATCTACCTCTGCAGCCTTTCTCAGAGGTGTCCCTACCAGGGACATCCTAGAAGCTGCTACCTGGAGTTCTGTGCATACTTTCACCAGGCATTACCATTTGCCAATTTTCTCTAAATCCAGAGCTGGCTTTGCCACTGCAGTCTTGCAGGGACTTATAGCTGGTCCTAATGCTGTCTAAATTCCTCCTCCCATCCTTAGCGTTGGGAATCTACCCAAATGCGATTACTGCAACAGTGAAACACGAAGAACATAGTACAGTTGTGTACACTTACCATAAATGTAGATGTTCGAGTATATTCACTGTTGCAGTTCTGGTTGCCCTCCCTCCAGCCCCCTGACTTCTATTGACTATACCTGTATTCTGATTTACTATGCTTAAAGCTTTTTGGTGTGTTTGCTTTTTGTTGGGGGTGTAACCTTGTATATAATTGCTTCCCATTATGGGGACATCTGGGGCAAGAAAAACTGATGTAATGGCGTCGGCTGCATGCTTTATACCCCTGACTACCTGACGTCACGGAAGACGAGACAGCAACCGACGCAGGACCCAAGACTTTGATAATCTAGCTGACTGAGGGCTACTGCGAGCAGATAACCCAAATGTAATGACTGCAACAGTGAATACACTCGAACATCTACATTTATGGTAAGTATACACAACTGTACTGTCTTAACCTCCTGGTATGAAGCTACATACTAAACCCTAGAGATCAGGAGAAACATACCCTCAGTTTCTAGCATGGAGGAATTTATATCAAGGTTCTTGTAGCATCGTTCTCTGAATGATTGGCTGCAGCCCATAGCTGTTCAACATCACTATGGAGAGTAGTCTCTTGAGTCATTTTGTCACAGTAAAGGAGTGTTTGGGACCGATGGACTCCCTTTCTGGGGTAAGTCCGTAAACCCACTCTGACTAGCAGGCCCCAGTCATAAACGTTCCATCAGGTTATTCTTTGCTATGACTTCTCATAGCTTGAACATCAAACAGATCTTTAACATCTTTTTGGACACTTGTATCATATATGCCAAATGGCCATTATGGGGTTCTGTTTGAATCATGAATCGGACCTGGGTCAAGCCTTTCCCTGCAAAACATTTCTTTTGGCTAGCACTTGATGCAGCCCATATTCTTAGTAGTGTAGTGCTGTTTTTTTCCATATTGACCCAAGTACAAGCTCATTCCCACAGGTAGCAAGGATCATGGAACAACAGCCTCACCCCCACCCCGAACCTGTTGGATTTCAGAGGCCCTGAATTCACTTCACATCTTCATCTGTCATCTGGATGACCTTGTTTGGAGATTTTTTTAGGTTGCAGAATAATTTAGAATGGCTTTTGACCTCCTACCACTTCCTCCACTTAGAAGCAATGGGTGGAGCTTTCAGGGAGGAAGGCCGAGGAGCCCTGGGTCACTCACTTGGAACCAGTCATTAGGAATGACATCTGACCAGTTTCGAGATACGCTGATTCCTTCTTGCCAGCCCCAAAAAGGCCAGTGAACTTTGCAGGACACCATCCCGTGGGAAGACGTCCTTACTAAGCATCCCAGCGCTGATTCCTATGTGATCTGTTCCATGAAGTACAGATGTAGGAAATGGTAGTCTTTTGACACCATAACACTGGTCATTGTGAAAGTGTGGAAAATAAAAGGAGGAGGAATACTTCAATTATATTAATAGTTTATTGAAAAAAAGCAGGCTGTTTATCATATATATTTCTTCAGACTTCACTTTAAAATTAAGAGGAGATAATGTCGATAATGATTTGGAACTCAGAGGTATTCTAGCAGATTAAGCTGGATCCCAGTAATCTGCCTGGATTACATTATTCTTCGAGTATTAAAGTATAATAAAACCCTGTGCCCCTTAAAATAACATATTCAATGCTTTTATTAATATTTTATTGCATATTTTTGATATGTAGTGTGTTTTTTCTGTTATAGCTGTAAATAGTAACTTTATTGTTGCATGGTTTGTGTTACATGACAGTTGCTATATTATATTTAAGTTTTAGTTTTACCTCAACTTTAGTTCTGAAGAGATCTATTAAGGACAAAAGGGCAAACTAACTTTTGTCCATTTTTGAGGCTTATTTGTTTTGACCTTGCTGAGTATTTTAAAACACTTGCTCTTTCACCCTCTTTCACTCAAGCACTGTCTTGTTCCAGTTTAATTTTCATCCACTTGTTAACTTATTAATTTATCTGCCCATTGGCCTATCCCCATTTTTGATCCTCCTGTCATTCCTTATAAGGAAGTGAGTAAGTTTCTTAACTTTTTGAAAGTATGCAACTCCTCTGTTTCCATACCATTAACTCCACATTTTCAATTATTCAAGCTCTCTTTCACATACACACTTCAGTTTGTTTTGAAGACTGCAGCTGTGATCCCGTCAGTGAGTCTAGCACTGATAAACTTGTTACTTGATTATAATACATCAGTGTACTTTCCCATTATCAGAACATGAAAAAGTTTTCATCACTGAACTCCAAAATTGTCTAACCAAATGTTTAATATTTTGTGATAGTCAGTATGCAGTTTGAGCAGATCATTGTACTTTGATTTATGTTAGCTGTCAGCAGCCGTTTTTATGGTAACATGAGTAAAGAATTCCCTGCAGCTGTGTTTTTGTTGACCTAGGAGCATTGATTATCTTCCTCTCTCTGTCTTCAACACATGCTTCCCAAACTCTGTATTGATGACTATGTTATTTCTTGGATTGTCAGCAGCTGAAAGTCATATATTTTGTTCCATAAAATATCCTTTAGGATCCTAGTTAATTCTTTCTACTCTTCATCTATATTATTTTATTTATTTTACATTTGTTGACCTGGAAAGTCCGACTGGATATATGTCCATTTTCAGCAGAGGCCCGGGGAGAAAAACTCCAAATACAGTAATGAAATTTTGAAAACATAGTTAAAAAGGATTTTTGACTATTAAGACTCAACTTAAACTTTAAACATAATTAATATACATATTTTATACAAGTACAGTCATAGAGAATAACATAACACAGAGAGTTATTACATAGCTAAACAAAAATTCTTTAGGAATAGTTAAAAAAGGGAAATAATCAAAGCAAGAGGAATCTAAAAAAGGGAAATAATCAAAGCAAGAGGAATCCAGTACCAATAGACTTAAAATGAGAAACAAAAGGGAGACAGTGTCTGTCAGGATTTGAGCATGGACATAGCCATTGTGATTTTAGGAAGGTTTTAAGTTATTGTTTGAAAAGAGGAGTGGATGTCAGGGATGTTAGTTCTCTTGGAAGTTTGTTCCACTGGATTCCAATCGAGTTAGTAAATAGGCAGTCCCCAGATTTGTTATTAGATTTTAGGGTATTAGTCAATGTTGTTGCTCCGCAAGGGATTAGTCCTTAGCCTCAACTCTGTTTCTGTTATTTTTATAATTGTGGTGATCACCCTGAACTCCAGGCTTTATGACCTGGTATCTTCAGGATTTATGTTTTTCCTGCCACTCTTAAAACAAGTCGTCTAAGCTCAGATTAATCAGTTTCACATAACTAGCTTATGAACAAAATTCTAATGGCCTTCTTCACTAAAATCAAAGTCATTTGGTGTCTATTAACTGAAATGCTACCCCTTCATCAGCTACTGCATTTGAAAAATTCCTTTGTATCTTTTACTTTGGCTAGTGTTTTCTAACATTTTCTCATCAGAGAATTCTTCAAGTATGGCTTTTTAATCAGTTTCCTAACTAATGAAGGGAAGCTGGTGTATTAATAGTGAGTTCTTTTAACTAGCATTGACTGTGGCCTTCCTGAACTTACAGCTGCATCTTCTAAATTTTTTGTTTTGTCTTTGCTTCTTCTTAACTTTGATCATTGTTGTAGCCTGCTTTTGTCCTGTCAAAATTCAAACCCTATTACAAGTCACCCAGTTAATTTCAACTGTTGTGTTGCAAAGTTTCTGAACAGGGCAGCAGCTTAACCACCTAACATATTTTTTTCATTTCTCTTTTTTTCTTGCATTTTACTAATCCAAGCTGTAAATGTTGCTCTAGTTCAAAAACCTTGTTCATTTTCATTGACTTCTGTATAGTTTAATGTATATTACTGTATTAAATCTTTTGAAGCTATCAGTGCTGTCTGTTCAGAGCTGTTTAAAGAAAAATCCTTTCAGCTGTTCCAGTGTACACAGTTATTTGTGTTTGTTTTTTATTAAGTTTACTGTAGTGATATGGCAGATAGTTGTCCATTGTCTTATTCCCAGTTTATCTTTTTTCAGGGCTGCAGGGGACCTGGAGTCTATCCTGATTGGTGTCATAAATAAGGCAGAGATCCTGTCCTGGACAGCAAACATCTGTTTATTTATTTAACCTGTACATATTCATATGGATGGATGCTTTGACATAATTGCTTTGAGTATGGTTACAGTTTCTGGTTAAGTTGTTTATACGGTTAGATATTTTTATTCAGATTTCCCAAGTTATATCTAGAAAAGGTCCACGGGTATTAAGATTGGGCTTGAGAGCTGCTCCATGGAGTAGATGAAGTCCTAACTACACCCCAGCTGATCTGATTTCATTTAGCAACTTGGGTGACTGATGGAGCAGCTGGGAGGAACGGCTGGTCCCGTGGCCATCTTCTGTAATGATTCCCTGGGAACATCTCTGTTGAGAGGTGTGGTTCAAAGGAAGAAGAAGATGGAGACTTGGTTGAACTATGGCAGAGGCAAGGAAATAAGCTTGATATCTCCACTTCATGTCTAGCACTCGGATATAACTGAGGGCAGCACAAGGCAAGGGGGAGGAGAGGGCATCAACCGTCAAGAAAGATCCTCAATTGCCCTGGCTGATATTCAGTCATTGGAGCAGTGGTGACTGGAGTGCCAGTAGACCCAGAGAGGAGGGTGTAAGGCACTGAGACAGCTGTCAGTGATGGAAGGAGAGAGTAAAAAGAAAAACAAGATAGAACTGGAGTGGTATTGTATGTTTAATCAGCTAATGAGAGTGATTGTGTGGAACAATATTTGCATGGCTTGGAAGAAGGACTGAGTGGAATGATGAGAGAGATTTTGAGGGGGCTATCTAGAGGGACCATACAGGCTGGATAGAGAAATAGGGTGACAGGAAGAAAATGATCTGGGATTACACTTGTCCCAGAGTGAATTACTCAGAGAAGGGAATGTGACTAGGGCTGATTTGTTATTGGGATGCCTAGCCAAGGAAATGGACTCAGTAGATGTTCAATTCATCCTTCCATTGTACAAAATACTTTTAAGACCACATCAGAAATAGCGCTTCCATCTCTTGTTATCCAGAGAAGAGGAGATGGGGTTGGCAGGTAGTATAGTAAGGAGAGCTACCATAATGTTGATATGGATGAAGGGGGCTGAATTGTTAAGAAAGTCTCATAGAAAGTAACATTTCTTGGGGAAGTTGTAGACTAGAGATGATACTGCTGTGGGGAAATGTAAAGTGTAAGAAAACAGATGGGATCGTAGGTGATTGGGACAAACTGAAGAAGGAAGAGGGCAGGATACAAAGAGGAGTGGATGCATAGGACTAGCTGCAGCAGTCTGATGGCCTCTGCAGACCGTATGACATCACCTTCCTGTGCTCTCAGAAATTTAACTGAATAATTTTTCAGTTGTCTAGAAAATTGAATGGCATGTTGTTTGGTTGGGATGATAGATGTGGTGGCATAGTGTTTCCTGAAATGGGAGTGTGACGTCTATTTGCAAAGAGCTATATTTTACGTTGGAAAGAGAAATTTTTTTTGGGTTGTGTGATTGTTACCTGCTGTGGGTTCCGCTGTGGGTTCCAGTCAGAATGAACAGGTAGTGTTAAAATGTGTACATTTTTAAATAAAGTTAGCATCTGCACCTTCTGAAGCTCTATTTTTTTTATTACAGCCTCGAGGTAGAGATTTTCCATTACTGGAGGGCCCTAAAACAGATGGGGTAACAATTGAAGATGATGGCGAGTGTTTTATTACACCTAGTACCGATGTGAAACTCTCACCAGGAGGAATGAAAGATGGGGATAAATTCAACTACTTAAGGATTCATTGGCTCTTAATAGGTAAAAAAAAATGTTGCCCTTTTTGCATTCTGTTGAACATATTGTACAAATTTGTTCACTTCTTCATGTACTATTTTTGTCTGTTTTGTTGTTTTGATCATTTGTTGGATGATAGACAGCTCTTTGAAGATTTCTTTCATCAGCCTGTTACTGTATTTTCCACTAATTTTGTTTTTTTCTTTCTTCATTTATCATTCAGCCGCAGAAAAGATAAACGGAAAGCTTCAGGCATCTTTTTTTTTTCTTTTAGGTGCTTTCTTCACTTCTGCCTGCCAGCCATTAAGTCTGTCTGTCTATCAATACTCTAGCTCATTTGTTTCATTGTAGTGGGGAGTCCTCAGTTCCATAGGATGAGAGATATCTGAAAGGGTCATCATTTAGGCAGCCGTCAGGATGTTTGTGTTGTCATTAATACCTGTGAAACAAGAGTGTGGTTTTTTTGTGCATGTCCCTAACCCTGCCCCTGGGTGGAGGAAGTGGTCTACTTGAATCACTAAGGAAACTCATTCCCATCCCCCTGCATGTGAATAACTGTGTGCACTTGATGAGAGCTGCCACTAGGCAGTGGTTTAGTGAGTCCCCTCCTCCAAGGCATTGTAGCTGTGTGCGTTCTCCTCTTCCAGTCTCAGGTACCCAAACCATTAGTCATACTTGGGTTATCTGATCAATAGTCAGAAGACAGACTTTAGCAAAATGTGCCAGTGCTTAGGAGCATCTGTAACAAATGGGCATCAAAATATTGGGGAAGAACAGCATGGTAATATCAAGACTGCAATTAAAGAAACAAAATGCTTTTGTGTGAAAAAGAATATAACAATCAGAGAATAAAAATAATTACTATGATTCTCCGATGATGTGGTACCAAAGATTAAGAGAAATGTATACACAATTGGGTAGTGTACAGAAGTGGAAGAGGAGGAGATAAGTAGTGAGTATTAGCAACAAAAGCAGGAGGAAATGGAACAGGCAGTGAAGTAAAAGTGAAAACCCTGTCTGAAAAAAGAGTTGCAAGTTTAGTGAAGAAAAAAGGTAAAGCCTTGCATGGAAACTTACAAGAGCAAAGAATGACAAAGTGTTGATAGTAAAGCCAAATAAAATGGGTGGGGGTAGGCAGAAAAGGACAATAATAGCATAGTTGTTCAGTGAATACTTGAGTGTTCACTAAGATGTGGAAAGGAAGTTTATTAATTCTACCCAGTAAAAAGTCATAACTAAGTATTTTGGTCTTCATAAATAATTCCCATAGCTAATGGTGCACAAGGCAGTAGGGTGCAACAAGATTTATTGTAGATGGTTTTTTTTCTTAATAAGAAACATTTTTATTAAATTAATGTGTATGATATAGGCCATGTTACATTTATATAAATGACGATAAGCCATAGCGACACAATCGCACTTGCAAACATTATACATTACAAACTGTGCCAACACAACTGTAGCTGCAAACATTATACATCACTTTTAATATATCCAGTCATTGTTAGTCAGCCGTTGCATAGCTCATTCAAATCCTGCCTTCTTTTAAACCTCGTTCTTCCTCTGCATGTCTTGGTCCCACAGTTACCATTTTTTCCTATGTAATGTGCTCCTACCCTTTTTTAAAGATCCGAGATCCGGTTGTTTTAACTCTATTACTGTCTTCACTACTTCTAGTAAAGTTGGTTTAGACTTTGATTTCCATTTTCTAGTAATTGCTTTTTTGGCAGCCATCATAATTAGACTCAGCAGGGCCTTACTATGTCTAGTCACTCCAACTTGCTTACCCAGCATGTCTGACAGAACAGTCTGCAGGGAATCTTTATAAAGTCTACCAACTCATTACACTCCCAGAATATATGTTCTCAGTTACCACTTTCTGCCCCGTCACACCTCCAAAATTTGCTGTCTACCTGAAGAAATATTCTTTGAAATTTGCTTCGGGTATAAAAATCCCTTCTAGATTTTGTTGCATGTTTGGGAAACATACATCATATCCCCCCATTGTTTCTTTGTGAATTGCTTATCTAATCCCTCTTTCCAGTCTTTACTAACCTTCTCTTATTGATTCTTATAGTTATGCAATATTTTATATGCTGTACTAAGTATTCCTTTTGTAATGGCAACTTCTGTTCTAGATTCTACTAAAAACTTTACCAGTGCTGGTCTTTTGTTTAGGACCCTCCCTGTTTCTTTCTCTTTGCCTATAGTCTGATACCAATCCTTGATATGGAAGGCAGTCTTTAGCCTGAAGTCCAAATAAGTTCTTCTCAACTTCCCATTCTGTTACCTTTCCCTTTCTAGTTATTTGTTCCCAGTACCTTGGTTCCTTTGCCAGTTTTCTTCAATATATTCCCGCCCCTTTTGCCTATTGTCTGTATTCCTAATTGCAGTCATCCCTAGCGGCAGAATCTCCTTTTTCCATTCCCGTGTTGGCTTAGTTCTTAGAAGACCTCCTGCTACTTTATGAATATAACATTCTGTATGATTATTGTTGTTCTCCTTAAAGGTCTGCATCCAAAATCCCAGTTTCTTCCTGTTACTTGAGCTTCCCCCTGTTTCATCCTTATCTGTTACCACTTTGAATTATAGGTTTCTGCTTGTGCTATGTATAGGAGCCTTAACTGTGATGATCTGAAATACTCCTTCAACTCAGATAATCCCAGTCCGCCCTGTTCTATTGGAAGAATAAGCTTATCCCACTTGACTCTTGCTGCCTTCCCTTCCCAGATAAAATCCTTCAGGTCTTTATTAATTGCTGCCCACTTCTCCTCTAGTTGATAAAAATATGCCTGACATGTATAAGACTAAAAACATTTTAACTGATTGTATCTTATTATCAATATCCATATAACAGAGCTTCCATTTACTCAGTTTTTGTATTATCTTTTTAGTGTCTTCTCACAAATCCTTAGCTGCCACACCAATATAATTTTAATCCATACTCCTAAATACTTCATTTTATCATAAATATTGATATTGCTGAACCAATTTGTATGTGGGTACATAATTAACCACTATTGCTTTGGGTTTTGCTTCATTCATTTTATATCCCAAAAAGGTTTGAAACTGTCTCAGTATGTTCCATAGCAGTGTAATGCCCTTTCTGGTTTTGTCAAGTATAAAATAATGTCATCTGCAAATAGAGCCAGATTTCTTAACTACCATAACAGTTATATCCTTGAATTTCTGAGCCCTGTATTTTCTTTGCCAGTGGTTCTAAATATAATGCAAATAACAAAGGGGAGAGAGGACACCCCTGCCTGGCTCCTCTGCTCAAGCAGAGATTATCAGAAAGGACCCTACCCACTTTAATTTTCACTCCCGATCCTTCATATAGCCTCTTAATCAAGCTTATATTTTTTTTAGGGAATGCCAGTGCTTCCATTGCTCTGCTCATAAAATCTCAGCTTACTCTGTCAGATGCTTTCTGTGTATCAAGATCCACCAGCAACAGTGGTATCTTCTTACATTCTGCTTTCCTCTGGCTCATCACTGTTCTGTTTATGTTATCAAATGTTTGCCTTCCCTCCAGAAAACCACATTGATCCATATCTATCGATTTTTGTCATTCTTTTAGCCATTATAGACATAAACACTTTATAGTCATGATTTAGTATTGAAATGGGCCTGTATGAAGCTGGATCTGATGGATCTTTGCCGTGTTTAGGTAGTACAGCTGCTACCGCTTTCTTCCAGGATGTTGGTACTTCTCCTCCGCTTTAAATACAGTTAAAACCTTCCAGATCTTCATCAGTTTCTTCCCTCCTAGATTCAAAGCTTCCACAGGAATACCATCTAATCCTGGGGACTTTCTTCTAGATTGGTTATATATCACCATTTTTTTATCTCATCTCCTCCTATCCTGTTAGTAATTGAACCTCATCTTCCTCTAGCCTTGGCATATTTAATTCCTCCATACATATTTCCAGTTGTACCTTTTCTTGATTTCCATATTTTTCTGTTTTATACAGACTTCCATATTTCTCTGCTTTATACAGAATTTCATAGAATTTTCAAAATATTTCTACAGGATCCCAAGTTATCTTCCTTGTAATACGCTCCCTAAGCTTGTTGACAGCAATACCTCTCAGTTGTCCAAATATTTGGCTCATATTTTTGGTCTGTTCCTCATAACAGTTGTGGTTTTCTGGCAAATCACTGGGATGATCTGAGGATTGAAGTTACTAAATGATGACATGCATTTCAGTTTCAGACTTCAAATCCTTCAGAAAATGTATATTAAAACAAATCCTGTTACTGTAGCAACTTTTTCATTTTATGAGAGCAGTATCTGAAAATATGTCCATATTTTTTGTGCCTTTGTCCCACATTTTGTCAGGCTTTGTCCAGATCTCTTGCATTAAGAGGTTGAGAGATATTTTAACAGCCCTTTCTACTTTCTGTTGTCTTAGTCATTGTACTAAAAGTGTTAGTTATTATCAAAAAACAGTTGTTAACAACAATCTTTCTAAACTTGTACATATTATCCAGGTAGTCCCTTATTTTCTGTTTAGCATTCAGTAGTTGCTCCTTTTGTTCTACGAGATTCCCCCTATTTTGCAATAGTTTAATATTTGTCAGTCCCTCTAAATAATTCATGTTCCTAATCATATCTCCCTTTCTTTTGCTTCCACCCTATTTTTAAATTCCATTTTAATTTTATCCCACTCTCTAGCTATATTTTCAGAAGTTGTTTCTATCTTCTGTAATAGTTCCTGAATAATTTCTACTACCCATTCCTTAAATTTCTCTCTTTTCAACAAATAGGTGGGAAAACACCAGTGTCTTATTTTTATTTCATTACCCTGTATTTTTATTTTAGTTATTATTGGTGCATGATCTGAAATAGTTACTGGGTACGTATCAAGACCTTCAATTAATTGCACATGTTCCTGTGAAGTGTAAATTATGTCTAGCCTAGCCCAGTTTTTATATCTAGGGGAATAATGTATAAATTCACTCCAAATGCCTAGTACTGAATTCACATCTTCCATGCCGAATATTTCATACATTTCTTTAAACATCTACTCTTATTTATTGTATTTTCCTTTCTAGGCCCTCCAGACATATCTTCACTGTTGCAAATCAAATTCCATTCCCCACCCATAAGTAATATTCTTTGCTGAAAGCTGATTATTTCTCCCAGAATTTTCTTTAACTCCCTTCGGCTTGTCCCAGGGACAGCCCATGCCAGAGGATCTCCAGGCGGTTCCCCTGGAGGAACCCCCGGTGGCTCACGAGCCCTCTTCAAAGAGTCCCACTGAAGAGAGTCCCCGTATGCAAATGTGTAAAAGGAGGCACCTGCACTCCCCCGAGTCCTTGACAGAAGACACTGATTTAGATGAAGGAGAAGGTTCCCCCAGGTCACCTCCTGAGGATGTCTCCTTTGGAGATATCATGGAGATCCTCTGCCAGAGGGGAGGTTGGTCAGCCTCAAAACCTTCTACGGATGAGCCAGTGTTCCTGGAGGCTTTTGGCATGGGTCCATCTACGTCCTGGGTGTCCCCTCCTGCAGATCCCTTAGTGGATCTTACCACCACGCGGGCATGGAAGGTGCCTGACACCATAGAGCCATTACCAAAATGCCCAGACAGGATTCTCTCTCCATCCTCAGACAGACAGGCCTGGTACAAAGGATCCCCGGTGGATGCTATGATGGTTGCAGCAGCCGCCAAGAGGCATCTCGCACAGGAGAGTTCCTCAGTTCACCCGGTGGATCGATTTGGGAAGCAAGTGTTTTCTTCAGTGACGTTTTCCATCCGAGTGCTGAACTATTTGGCACACGTTATTTGACTGCAGCGAGACCTAGTCACGGAGTTTGCTGAGTCACCCCCAGAGTCTTTGTCGCTGGAGGACAGACATTTGTTCTCCGCGAAAATGTCTACTCTAAAATCAGTATAGAACACGTCTATGCACCTCCTTTCACATGCTACTGAAGGAGCGGCTAGGGCAGCTGGGACCGGCGTGGCAATAAGGTGATACACTTGGCTCAGACTGTGTCAATTCGTGGACCCCTTCAAGGCGTCTTTCACAAGTGCTCCCTTCGATGGTTCTTCCCTTTTTGGGAAGACAGTATGTGACACTGGTCCAGAGAGAAAAGGACGGGAAGACTTTGTCTGCCATCGGAGTCCACTTCTCTAGCCCTCAAAGATCTTTTTCTAGGAATCAGAGAGGGCAAAAGAAGATGTAGTTCCAAAAAATCACAGTTTTCCCTGGACTCTCAGGACAACTCATCCCCTAGAGGCACAGGGGGACAGGACAGACGCTGCCCCAGAGGCAGAGGGGGACCGAGGAACTTTGGGTCTAGGGAAACCTTCTCGGACAGGCCCACGCAGCAGCCCTGAGGGGTTGCCTGACTTTTCTACTCTGGAGACAGTCGGGGGAAGGTTATCATTGCACCTAATGGCTTGGCAGTCCATAACTGCAGATCGTTGGGTGCTTCAAATAATATCCAGAGGCTACACCGTCCCGTTTGTTACCCCACCTGTTCAACCAAAATGCCTCCAGGTGTCCCACCCACTCAAAAGGAGGCGGCAGCATTAGAGATTTCCAAGCTGCTTCACAAATGAGCCATCGGACCAGTCCCCCCAGATCAGTCCAGATCAGGCATTTACCCCAGGTTCTTTTTAGTGCCAAAAAAAGACTGGGGACCTCAGGCCCATCTTGGACCTGTCAACCTTGAACCTGGCAGTAGCCAAGCAGAAATTCCGGATGGTCACCCTACACTCCATTCTACCTTACCTTCGAGAATGCGACTGGATGTGCTCAATAGACCTCCAGGACCCTTACTACCACGTCAAGATTTGCAGAAGCTCCAGGAGATTCCATCGCTTCCAGCTGGGAGCCAATCATTTCCAGTTCAGAGCCCTACCCTTCAGTCTCACCACAGCCCCCAGGGAATTTACCAAGGTAATGGCAGTCGTAGCGTTTCACCTGAGGCTTCAGGGAATTCAGGTATTCCCTTACCTAGATTGGCTCATCGCTGCTTCCACCAAGCACCTTCTTTGCATAGCCAGAGACTCCTTCCTTCATCTTGCAGACCGGCTAGGGATCACTATCAATGTTTCTAAGTCCCTCTTGGACCCATTGCAGATCTTGCACTTTATCAGGGCACGGCTGGACACCCTTCAATTGAAAGTCTTCCTAACTCCAGACAGGTTCCAGAGCCTACGGTCCCATATATCAGTGGATGTAATGTGATCCTATCTCGCCTACATTCATTACGGACGGGCTCTCGGCTCTGACTCGGCCGTTATAACTAGCTCGAATTCTCTCATTGGCTGGGCTAACCCTGTATCCCAGGATGCACCACGCCCAAACCACCAGATCCCATTTGCCGCTCCTAGAGTAACGGCGTGGTCTCGACTTGGCTGTGGCTAAGTACCCTCTTTACTGCTTGATTATTTCCAAAAAAGCTATTTTAATAGCTACGTTGTCTGTTGTTTCCCTTTTGAGACTGGGTGCGCTTTTTTGTGTGGTAATCCTTTTGTTTGGCGGGCTAGGCCCTATTACGTTAGAGGGCCTTTGCCCTATCTTGTGTTTTGTGTGGTAATCCTTCTGTTTGGCGGGCTAGGCCTGCTTAAGTTAGAGGGCCTTTGCCCTATCTTGTGTCTTTAGTGTTAGGGCGTTTAAGTTAGAGCCCTTTCCACCCTCCCTCCTTGTGTTGCTGTGTCTGCGGTCGTGTTTACTTATGTCTGGCAAGGAACAAAAAGAACATAAGCCATCTGGCTTTAAAAAATGCGCCAAATGTGCGTATAAAATGTCTTTGACTGATGGCCACACCATCTGTGTTTATTGTCTCAGTGCCATACACTTGCAGGAATCCTGCAGTGTTTGTCATGCCTTCTCTTCCAGGGTTTTACAGGAGAGAAAAAATAAACTTATCCTTAAGGGTTTGATTAAACCCTCCTTTGAGGAAACTTTAGCGTCTTCTCCCCCTTCAGAGAAATCCAGGTCTAAGACAAAAAAGAAGTCTCCGGCTCCGGCTAGTTCATCGGAGCCTCCTGAGAAAAGGTCAAAAGCTATATCTCCTTCCACGGCTCCACTGGTCTCGGAGACACAGGAGGTGTTGTCTAAGGCTATGTCTCCTTCCTCAGCTCCACTGGTCTCGGAGCCGCAGGAAGTTTTGTCTGTTTCGGGGTCGGCTTCTTCGACTCCACGGTCGTCGGCACCATAGGAGGTTGCGGTGGTTCTCGAGCCTGCTTCGGCTCCGATCCCTTTGGAGCCGACTCTGAGCCGTTCCCCCAGTCTTGTCTCGGTTCCGACTGAGAAGGTTTCTCGACCCCCTTTTGTCTCCTCCAAGTCCTCCAGGCTGTCGGATTCAGATGTGGATAGGGAGGTCCAGAGGCTCCTCCAGTCGCCAGTGTTAACTAAATAATTTTCGGCTCCAGCCCAGTTGGCTCCGGAGCCAGCCACAATATCGGTTCCGTTTCTTCCTTCTCCGACAACCTTGGTGTCGTCGGAGCCGGAGTCTGCCGAATTGAGTGAAGTCCTTGGGTCGGCTCCGAAACCACCTGCTAGTCTTTCGGATCCGACCTCGGCACCAACCTTTTCCATCCCTTCTACAGGTTTCGGTACTCAGGTGTCCTCATTCGAACCCAAGGGGGATACATCGAGGCTTCAGGTTTCGGCTCCGAGTCTCCCCCTTGGTGCTTCAGCTAGGGGTACCCCGACTCCGGTCATGGTCTCAGAGGTGGGTTTTTCATCAGATTCTGGTGGACCTGCCTTCGAGGCTATGAGGAGTGCGCTGGCCAAGTCCATAGTGACTTCACCTGAATCGGCAACTCCATCCCCAGACGCTGCGACTAGAGCTTCTGGTGCCCCCCTATCTCTGGACAGCAGGGCTCCTAGGCCTGAGGATACCTCCATGTGTGGTTCCCTGCTTTCTGAGGGCCCATCAGAGTCTGTGCCTGAGGAGCCTCCCAGGAAGAAGTTGTGTAAGAGGAAGCACGTAGACTCCCCAGATGAGTCTGTCACCTTGGACACCGACTTCGATAATGCAGAAGGGTCCCCGAAGTCATCCTCTGATGATGTCTCGTTCTCCGATATCCTGGAGATCTTGAGACAGCGGGGCGACTGGCCATCCAAAAACCCTTCTGAGGAGGAGTCAGTCTTCCTCAAGGCCTTCAGAGCCCAGCCTTCTGCCTCCACCCTTCGATGAATTATTGGAGCTTATTTGTCGAAGGGTGTGGGGACACCCTGACTCTGTGGAGCCAGTTCCTAGCCGCCCCAATAAGTTCTTATCTGTGCCTCCTGGAAAAGAATTTTTGACCAAGGGAGTACCTGTAGATGCTATGGTGGTGGCATCTGCCACTCAGCAGGACGTGGCAGAGGCTTCTACTTCCATCCATCCTCCTAATAAGGAGTCTAGGAGTATGGATAGGTATGGGAAGCATACCCTGTCTTCAGTGACCTGTACCTTGCGATCGCTGAATTACTTGTGTCATTTTACGTGGCTCCAAAGGGATCTCATAAAGGAGTTGGGAGATACCATGTTGGGTAACTTGCCTGAGGCGTTGGCCCAGTCTGTTAACGCCCAGCTGTCTACCCTTTCTTCCATTGTCAACTCGTCCATGAGGCTCATATCTTATGCAGCCGAGGGGGAGGGTAGAGCAGCGAGTTCGGGCGTAGCCCTTAGGAGGCAAGCTTGGATGCACTTGTGTCATTTTGCGGAGGCTTTCAAGTCTTCTTTCACGGATGCCCCATTCGACGGGTCCTCCCTTTCTGGACCCAAAGTGAAAGACACTCTCACTAGATGTGAGCAAGAGGGTAAGACGTTGTCTGCCGTTGGGTCCCGTTTTTTGCTTCCTACTAGACCTTATCCCAAGGCTCAGAGGGGAGGGAAAATGTGATTCAGAAAGTCTCAAAAGTCTTCCCCTGCCCATCAAAGTGACCCCCCCTCCAGGGGCAGAGGAGGGGGGAATTATAATGTAAGGCGTCGCCCTAGAGGCGGTGGAGGTCCCCGCAATACAGGAGACCGCGAGTCCTTTTGTGGTTCCTCCTACCAACGTCCCTGAGGGATTACCCGACTGTGCGTCTCCGGAGCCAGTCGGGGGTCATTTTTCGGAGCATCTTCAGGCCTGGGAGTCCATCACTCAGGATCGATGGGTGCTTCGTATCATCACCAGAGGTTACACCATTCCCTTTATCCGTCCCCCCCCCACCATCAAGGAAAATCTCGGACATCCCACCCAGTCAACGGGATCAGGCAGCAATAGAGGTCTCAAAGCTGCTAGAAAAAGGAGTCATCCAACCAGTCCCCGCAGACCAGATCGGATTAGGAACTTACTCAAGATTATTTTTGGTGCCAAAAAGAACAGGGGACTTGAGACCCATTCTGGATCTCAGCCGTTTAAATCGCTTTGTAAAGAAGTCCAAGTTCCGAATGGTCACATTGCAATCCATTTTCCCCTTGCTGGAAAAAGGAGTTTGGGTGTGCTCCATCGATCTCAAGGATGCCTGTTATCACATCAAGATAAACAAGGCTTCCAGGAATCATTTATGCTTCCGGCTGAGAGCCAGTCATTTTCAATTCCGGGCACTGCCCTTTGGTCTCACCACAGCCCCCAGGGTGTTCACCAAGTGTCTGGCAGTGGTGACAGCTCACCTGAGACGTCTAGGATTCCAGGTGTTTCCTTATCTAGACGACTGGCTCCTCACCACCCCCACCAGGCATCTACTTGTTCAAGCCACGAGAGCTACTGTCAAATTGGGCCATCTACTAGGGATTTCATTCAACTGGGCAAAATCTGTATTGCTGCCATCACAGCATGTTGCCTTTATCGGAGCAGAGCTAGACTCTGTAGAAATGTGAGCTTTCCTACCAGCAGAGAGAATAAAAATGTTACAGGCCCAAGTTCTGGCTTTACTACTCTGGGAAAAGGCCCAAGCCAGGATGGTTCTTCAGTTGCTGGGATCAATGGCGGCTACCATTCTTCTAGTTCCGCTAGCCAGGTTACATATGCGAATACTTCAGTGGCTCCTTTCGGCCCAGTGGTCATATCAGGAACGTCCCTTATCCCATCCGATTCTCATCACGGAGAGATGCCGGCAGGATCTGCATTGGTGGCTTCTCGCGTCCAACCTGAATCAAGGGAGATCCTTGAGCCCCCCCCCCCGTCCCCTATTGCCACAGTAACCACGGACTCCTCCCAGATAGGGTGGGGGGGCATTATCTGGGCGAGACGGTTCAAGGTACTTGGCAACACCACGAGATTCACTTGCATATCAATGTTCTGGAGATGAGAGCGGTGCTTCTAGCATTGCAGGCACTTCACAGCTCTCTTCCCAGGGGAACTATTGCGATTCTTTCCGACAATATGTCGGTTGTCTGGTATCTGAACAAGCAGGGAGGAACCAAGTCCTACCCACTTTGCAGGGAGTGGAATTGGGCGATCGCTTCCCAGCGCTTTCTAGTGGCAGCGCACATTCTGGGGAAGTCCAATGTGATAGCAGACAGGCTGAGCAGAGCTATTCTGATGCCTCACGAGTGGCCCCTGAACGATCGAGTGGCTGCTCAGATCTTCTCCAGGTGGGGCCTTCCCTGCTGCGACCTCTTTGCCAGCCCCCTGAATGCGAAGTGCAGCAGTTTTTTCACTCTGATCCCCCCACAGGGGAAGTCACCCAGGGATGCTCTAGTCCACAATTGGCCCTCCGGTCTGCTCTACGCCCTCCCGCCGGTCCCTCTTCTGCCAAGAGTGATTCAGAAGGCTACCTGCTTGGGAAGCAAGATGATTTTGATCGCACCACTCTGGCCCCGTCAAGTTTGGTTCCCCTTCCTTCGGAAGTATGCGGTGGATGGTCCTTGGATTCTGGACCCAGCTCCAGACCTATTAACTCATCAGTCAGGACAGCTCCATCCATCCCTACGATCTCTCAAGCTCACTGCCTGGCTTCTCCACTTCCGACCTTAGTCAGACAGCATGTCCTTACCCCAGAAGTAGTACATATTCTGTCCTCCTCCCACAAGTCTTCTACTAGGAAAATATACTCTAGTAAATGGAAGAGATTTTCAATTTGGGCTCAGCAACGTGATCTTGATCCCCTTACAGCCCCTGTTTCAGCGGTGTTAGATTTCTTAGCAACACTATTTAGACAGGGTTCGGCTGCCTCCACTGTAAAGGTTCAGTTGGCAGCAATCTGTAATTATCATGTTGCATATGAGCCTTCCCTCATGGGTCATAAGCTGTGTAAAGTCTTTCTGAAAGGAGCCTGGTTGCTTCGCCATCCGGTTTCGCAACCCGTTTTGCCATGGGATTTAAATGTGGTGCTCAGAGCTTTAACGTGTTGTCCCTTTGAGCAGTCAGCCTCTTGCGAATTGAAATTTTTGTCATGGAAGACTGCCTTTTTGGTAGCCATAACTTCAGCCAGAAGGGTATCGGAGCTTCAAGCCCTTTCTGTTAAACCTCCTTATTTGATTTTTCATAAGGACAGAGTATCTCTGAGACTTAATCCTTCCTTTCTCCCTAAGGTCTCTTCTGCCCTTTGTCTCCACCAGTCTATTGAGCTTCCGGTCTTTTTTCCACGGTTTTCCAACAAAGCGGAATACAAATTTCACCAGTTGGATGTGCATAGACAACTGAGGTTTTATTTAAATAGGACACAACAGGAGAGGAAATCAGATCAGTTGTTTGTGTCCTTTTCGGACAATAGAATTGGCAGCTGTAACTAAGGGCACCATAGTTAAGTGGATTAGGGACTGCATCTCATTTATTTATGCCTTAGCGGGTAGGCATCTTCCCTTTCCAGTTAAGGCGCATTCTACCAGGGCTATGTTAACTTCAGTGGCTTTTCATGCTAGACTATCCATAGATGAGATATGTGCAGCGGCTACTTGGACTTCTCCACATACCTTTATTTCTCATTACAAACTGGACGTGGCCTCTAGAGGTCAGGCTTCCTTTGGTTCCACAGTGCTCAGGAGTGTTTTCCAGTGAGCCTCCCTGGATTTAGGTGCTAGGGACGCTGTCCCGTCAGTAATGAATGTAGGCGAGATAGGATCACATTACATCTTTTAGTTATGTACATACCATAATGATAGATGTATGTGATCCATCTCGCCTACATTCTTACGTACCCGCCCTCCTTCCCCCTACCTGTTGGACTTGGAGGAAACTTGTATTCTGATCCCTCTGAGGATATTATTTTTTCTCCCCTCTTACATATATACCCTTGTGGTGTGGTGTGTGTGGGAAGATATTATTGGGGCAAACAAGATCTGGGGGTTTGGGCGTGGGTGCATCCTGGGATACAGGGTTAGCCCAGCCAATGAGAGACTTTGTGCTAGTTATAACGGCCGAGTCTCTGCTCCGAGCCCGTCAGTAATGAATGTAGGCGAGATGGATCACATACATCTATCGTTATGGTAAGTACATAACTAAAAGTTCTTGTCCCAGGCTACCGAAGGCAGGCGACGTTCTCTGAGCCATGGGCTCTATGGCGGCAGCAATCTCTATCCTTCCCTGTGCGCGTCTTCACATGTGTGTTCTTTAGTAGACACTGGCCGTACAGTGGTCTTGACTAGATCTCCCCATGGAATATCAGATTCAAATCAGCAAAGCCTGCAGGGCGTCGCTTCTCTGGTGGCTCCAATCGCCAGAGATTTTAGCGGGGCACCCATTTGTTTCACCCACAGCCCAAGCCACAGTGACCATGGACGCCTCCCAGCTTGGGTGGGGGGGCATTATCTGGGGAGGACGGTCCAAGGCACGTGGTCCCACATCGAGACCAGATTGCATATCAATGTTCTAGAGATGAGAGCAATGCTTTTAGCAATGCAAGCCTGTCACACTGTCCTTCCTCCGGGGACTATTGCAATTCAGTCAGACAACATGTCAGTTGTCTGGTACATCAACAAACAGGGAAGAACCAGATCTTACCCTCTGTGTCGCAAGGCCATGAGAGTGTGGGAGTGGGCGATCACAGTTGATTTCTGATTGGAACGCACATCCCAGGATGCTCCAACATTTTAGCGGACAGAATAAGTTGGGCTGTTCTAATGCCATACGAGTGGTCTCTGAAACAATCAATAGTGGAGGAGATCTTCCTTGTGTGGGGTCAGCCTTGCTGAGATCTCTTCGCATCTCCTTTCAATGCGAAGTGCAGCGAGTTCTTCGCTCCAATTCCCTCACCAGGGGATCCCCCCAGAGATGCTGTAGTCCACGCTTGGCCTCCCAGGTTACTGTATGCTTATCCCCCATTACCTCTCATTCCGAAGTTTCTTCAGAAAGCTTGCTGACTGGGGAGCAAAGTGATCCTCATTGCCCCATTCTGGCCTCGTCAGGTGTGGTTCCACTTCCTTTGGTTTCATGTTCTAGCTCCTCCTTGGATTCTGAATCCCTGCCTGGATCTAATTTCCTATCCCTTGGGCAATTGTCCGCCCAACCTAGACAGCCTCAAGCTGATGGCTTGGTTGCTCCAGTTCCCTTGATTGCCAGGACTCCCGGTCTTTCATCTTCAGTAAAAACTATTCTGGTGGAGTCCCATAAGGCCTCCACTAGGAAGATTTATCACAGTAAATGGAAACGATTCATTATTTGGGCTTCTCAGAGGAACCTGGATCCCTTTACAGCCCCTGTTCCTGCAGTGTTGGATTTCTTGGCCAATATTTTCCAATAAGTGGCTAGTTCTTCCACGGTGAAAGTGCAATTGGCAGCTATCTCGAACTTCCATGTTGGCAAAAACAAGAATGCCCTGGCCTCTTCTAGACTGTGTAAGGCTTTTCTTAAAGGCACCTTTCTTTTGCGTCCTCTAAGGACTCTGTTCCTCCTTGGAACCCTACCTTGGTTCTGCAGGCTTTAGTTGCTCCCACCTTTGAACCTGCAACATCAGTAGATTTGAAGTTCTTATCCTGGAAGGCAGCCTTCTTAGTGTCCATTACATCAGCTGGGAGGGTTTCTGAGATTCGAGCTTTGTCTGCCGTGCCCCCTTACTTGATCTTCCATAAGGACAGGGTTTCTCTCCGCATGAACCCTTCCTTCTTACCAAAAGTAGCTTCTGAGTCAAACATTAATCAAACAATTAACCTGCCTGTTTTCTTTCCAAAATTTCAGAACTAGGGTGAATATAAGCTGCATTTGCTAGATGTTCATAGACAGCTTTGTTTTTATTTACACTGAACAAAGCGCTTCTCTAAGTCTGACCAGTTATTTGTGTCCTTTTTTAAACCCTTTCTGGGCAAAGCCATCTCAAGGTTTCCTTAGCTAAATGGATTACACAATGTATTTTACAAATTTATAAAGACAAAGGTCTGTCCCTGCCTGGTCCTGTTAAAGCTCATTCTGCCAGATCTATGGCGACTTCTGCTGCATTTTGTTCTAGGGTTCCACTGGATGACATTTGTGCGGCAGCAACCTGGGCAAGGTCACACACCTTCATTTCCCATTATAAATTGGATTTGATCTCCAGAGGGAGAGCATCCTTCAGCTCTGTGGTGCTCAGGAATATCTTCCATGAGGGCCTCCCAGGAGTTTAAGTAGCTGGGGACTCTGTCCCACAGGTTGCAGATAAACTGAAGTTAACTACTTCAGATAAAGAAGTTATGTACTCACCATAACGTTCCGACTGATTAGTTACACTTCATTTTTCTGCAACCGTCCCACCCTCCTTCCCACTAACCTGTTCAAGGTTTATTATGTAGCTGAGTTGCTAATTGTTTGGGTAGTGGCAAACTCGATCTGAGGAAAAGTTGCCGGCTCGGATCCGATATGGATCCGAATACGCACAGGTTGCAGAAAAATGAAGTGCAACTACTTAGATGGAACGTTATGGTGAGTACATAACTTCTTTTTTTTAACTAGTCATGGGAGGATAGTAAAGGCAGAAGTGATTCTTTTTCAGGAGAGTGGGCGAAAAACAGAGGATGGATAGTATTGACTTGCAGTTTATTCCTGGTTTAGGGAACACTTTAGAATCACTTTTGAAGTAAAGAACTTATGAGTATTACAAGTAAATGGGGCATTGAAACTGAGCCAAAATGGACAGAAAACAGTCAGTTCATGTCACACAAATTTGGTACCAGTCATATGGTCAAGATGTATCATAAGTGAACTGTAGATGTGTCATATATAAATTTTAGGAAAGTATTTGGGACTGTGACACAAAACAAATTAGTGAAAAAAATTACACTTGGAGCAAATCTGGAGTAATTTGGCTGAAACAATGGTTATATGGCTATATAGTGTAGAAGACAAAGGCATAGAACAGTCTGAGTGGCTTTGGGTGGAAGGATTGTGATGAATATAGCATACATTCTAATTTCCAGGGTTATTTATTCCTTTTTGTCATTATAAGTGACATTGCAGAAGGTCAGGATGGAGGTGCTTAACGTTTGCTGTTGACTGTTATGCAACAAAGTTACGACACAGGAAGGGTATAGAAAGGGTGAGAGAAAATTTAATAAATTTGGAGGAAATGTCCACTCAAATTCAGTGCTGAAATCTAAACTAATATGCCAGGAAGACAAAACACAGTAGAGCAATCCACAGTTCATGAGGAAGCAATAATAGCAGCAAATGTGGAAGACTTCAGAGTTGTTGTATCAGAAGACCTAAAGTTATTCTGGTAGTATGAACAGAACAATAAGAAATGCTTGTTTAGCAATAGAATACATAGAAAGATAATAATAATAAAATAAGGAGTGTTTCCTTTTTTTGTTGAAAGTCCGTTTCGTTGAGTTTGCCTCCTAAAAGTGGTACATTCCAGAGTTTTGCAAGTACCCCAGCCCTCATGTGGAGGCACCACATTTCCCCTTACTTGTGTAGCATCCTCCAGGATTGCACCAGTTCAGGGAAGAGAGAGAGAGTCAAGTGCAACAGTAATTTGACAAGTTTGCCCTTTTGGACTGCTACAATTAGTAAGTTATTATGCTTCTGTCTGGAGAGCTGGTAAGGCGCCATCTGGAGTTTAGAAAATAATGATAAATGTTATGAAATACTGTAAAATAAACTGATAAAATGTTAAAAAGCATTTGTTAAATAACATGATACATTTGCCATGAAAGCCTTTAAAGGCTTATTCTGGTATTTTACATTTTGTTATTCTCATTGTTTTATTTATTTATTTATATAAAAATACAAACTTTTGTTCCAGCCTAAAGTACTTTTTTCACAAACTTGTGATTCTTGGGTTCCTAGGTAGTTAGTAGATTTACAGTCCAAGTCAAGTGGCTTGCTCAGGGTCACACAGTTGGCAAATGAAGGCTATGGAAATCAAACCATGTACCCCAGGATTTACAGCTCACATACTTAACCCTTTGTGCCAGCTGCCAGACTAGAGATTAGTTTCAAGGAAAAAGGACAGTTACACACAAACTATTGGAGCACACAGAAGTGTTCACCTGGCAATTTAAAATGTATAAATCATGTTACTTAGTTACATTCATGAGTTCATCAGTTCACAGGTAGTTACTAGGCATGCAGTCTAGGAGAACATTGAGAAGTCTAGGTCCCTTTCACAGTTGGCCCAAATTAATGTCTGGGTAAGTGACTTTCTTAAGGTCATGTAGTAGGTAGTTGAAGGCTGTGGGAATCAAACCCATTACCACGGGAAGCAACTCATACACTTAATCCTGTGCACTAACTGTCAGATGATTAAGACTATGAAATACTCCCAGAGTTGGTGTGAACCATAACTCATAAAATTACATGTATAGATACACTGATTCTTTTTTAGGGATGTGTAATGAAAGAGTACAGCTTCACAGATTATTAAAAATGTACTATTGTAGGGTTTGTTAACTTGCTTTTTTACATGATATATCCTGAAAGGGACTTGCAAGTAATATTTCAAGAGCATTGTTAGTATGTTAGAATTTCTCCAGAATTATCAGCCTTCAATCTTGGGCAGAGTCAGTTCTTGTGCTTTCAAAGTCTGCAGCTCTTTTACAGTCTTGAAACTCCTAGGCCACATGGCAGCTTCAATAGGTTGGGTCATTTCTAGCCAGGCATCATATAAGGGCTCTACGATGGCCCCTGGCAATCAGTGGTCATTCTTAACTCATCCCATGTAGAGCATCTCAAGTTAATTTTTTTCACTTCCCTTGATGGTCTGGAATCCCAGCATATCTTGTGTATGTCTCTAAAACGTTTGAGTAGGAAGGTGTAGTTCAGTAAATGGAGGCGGAAGGTGTAGTTCAGTAAATGGAGGCATCTTCTGTTATGGGTGGAATCTTAAGGGTTCGATTATTTTTCCACTACTTTAGATTCTGTTCTAGATTTTCTTGCTGAGCTGTTTCATTCCCGCAGTAGTTTTTCTGTGATTAAGGTGTAGTTTGTAGCTATTTCTTTCATGTCAGCAGTGATAATGTTCTTCTAATGTCTCTCAAGATTTCCAAGGTGTTCCTCAAAGATACCTATTTGTTGAATCCCCCAGTTCAGGATCCGGTCCCACCAGGAATTTACCTTTTGTGTTGCAAGTCCTTGCAGGCTCACCATTGAACATTCTGCTACTTCAGACTTGAAGCTGTTGGTCTTGGAAGACCTTATTTTTGGTGGCTATTACTTCGGTAAGGAGGATTTAAGAGATACAAGCTCTTGACTACTCTCCTCCTTAGTTGGTTTTCTACAAAGAGCAGGTTTCTGTCCTTACAAATCCCTCTTGTTTGCCCAGAGTGGCTTTGTAGAGTAATCTCAATAGCTTCATTCACCTTCTTGTGTTTTTCCCAATTTTTCAAACAGGGATGAATACTTTTTGCATTGTTTGGATGTGCATAAGCAACTGGGATTTTATTTGGACAAGACTAAGATCTTTAGAAAATATAGTCAGTTATTTTTTCCCTCTTCGAGATCTGTTTCGCAGACCTGTGTCGAAAGTGACTTAATCCAAGTGACTGTCAGACTGCATCTCTTTCACTTATACCTTGTCAGGTAAGACCCTGTCAGGCCAAGCTAAGAGCCATTCTACATAAGCTAGGGCTACTTCTGTGTCTTTCTTTTGCAGAGTATCTTCAGGAAGTTTGTGCAGCAGCTAACTTGGATGGGCCACCTTGCCTTTGTTTCTCATTACAAACTGGATAGTCAGTCAAGATCCAGGGCTTCATTTGGCTCCACTGTGTTATGGAATGTCCTTAGTTCCTCCCAAGGATTTTTACATGTCTGGGGACATGCCAAGAAAACAGTGTTGAATAGAAAAGGTATGTATTTACCATAACAATAGATTTGTCTTGTCTGCCTCTGTTTGGTTCAACCTTCCTCTCTCCTGCCCCCATCTTTTGTTGTTTTTGGCAAATTTCTTTATTTGAGATCAGTGGGCAATAGAGGTCATCTTCTCCTTGTTATGGGAGTCCTTGGTCGTCATCCTTTTGGGAGCTTTGTAGCATAGAGCTTGTTTTCAATGGGGCATACTCAATCTGAGGGGTCAGTTTAGGAGCAGGGGCGGGTAAGAGCAGAGGATTGTGAGTAAGAGAGGTGAAGCCTCGAGAGTCAGAATTCTGAAGGATTTAGCCAGTATCTGATCAAATAACCCGTAGGCTAACCCAGACGGAGACGGACAACACAGATCTATCATTATGGCAAGTACATAACTTTTGTTTAACTATGATCTGAGCATCCTAGTTGAAGTTATTAGTAAGTATTGGACATTTTTTTCCATTTATTCCACATTGTAAGAGTTAGTGTTCCGCATGTTGGAGATGGAAGGGCGAGGACCATGGAGCTAGCAGCTGTGTGATTGTGCATTTGTTTGTCCCCCTTTATGTATGTATGTATGTGTTTTAAATCTTATTACAGTTATACAGCTAAGAGAGAGCCAAATAGTTATAATTGCTGGGTCCAGGGTAAAACGTTTGCTTGTTGAGAATGACTGACCCCTTGTTGCTTACTCATTTTTTGGGGGGTGCTTTTCATGACTGATTTGTGAAAAAAGCTGGAGTATTTCAGCAAATGTTTATATAAAACCAAGTTGAAAATCTTACTGTGGCTGTTACTAGTTGGTGTTAGTCTTCTTAGGGCTATTGTATATATGTGTGAAATAAAGCTGAATTACATTACTGTTGCTATTTTAATCACATCCAGACCTCCGAGGTTAACAGAGCAATTGTATTTTATGAATATATTTATTTATTTGGTTGCTTGTTATTATTGACTGGGAAAGTCCAGAGGGGCGGTGGCCATTTTCATTGGGGGTCTGGGGAGAAAGGCTCCACAGGAGAGTATGAATACGCAGTTTGTACACATTTTACGATGGAGTTTAAAAAATGTTCTGACAACATGTTATACAAGTGTATTCGGTGACAACAATTATACACTTCCATAACATGAAATAACAATATATTTAAAGGTTAAGGACTGTTGTGTAGAGCAATTGTATGGATTGTACTTAATGATGCAAAATAGATGAGATAGGGAAGAGAAAGAGGATGAACAGATACAGCAGAGGAAAGAAATGAGTAGTATTTTAGTTAGTGGGTGGAGCAAGAGCTGTAGCTAGGGGATATGTATAAAAAGTATAGAGACACATATGATTATATATGTGGAGGCAGAAAGAGCGTCTGTGATGAAGAGGAGTTCATTAATTGAAATAACTGGGAGAAGAATAGTCTTTTGAGCAGGGTGAGCAGATGCAAGATTGGTGTAGATACTCTTTAAACAAGGTTTTGAAGTTGTTTACCTTTTCTTTCTGTTTAAGATGAGTAGGAATGAATGAGTAAGAGTAGTGATTGTGACTGCTAGGTTGGGGGCTTTTTGAGGATGAAACTGGGCGACCCTTTTCTCATTTGCTTACCATTCATTTGACTTTGCAGGGATAGTGTGAATTTATGTAATGCAAGTTGGAATACTTGTAGTGTAACTAGTATATGTTTGTGTGAAACAAACATGAAACACATTATTATTATTATTTTACCACAGCCAGACATCTGAAATGTATGCAGTCGACATTATAGCTGTACTTGCTAGGTACAAGGACAATATGTGAGTGAAACACTGCTGTTGCTGTCATGATCAAGTTTAACCGTCATTAAATATCTTTACAAGATTAGCATGGATTTTTGTAAAGCAATTTTGGAATACGTTACAGTGGCCATGTTTATTGCAGTCAGACATCTGAGGGGTATATGTTCAATAAAGTGGCTAGTATTGATGTGCCCATCTATGGGTTAAAGTGACTTAACCCTGTTGTTTAATTGCATTTAAACAGTCAGTGGTCAAGAATGGCAGGGTTAGTGCCAAATAACGTACTGTATTTGCTGAAATCAGTGTAAAATAATCATTGCTATGGCTTATGTTTGCATATATTTGTAAAGGTATTGCAGTATGTTTGAGTAACTTGTTGGCCATAATTTATTTCCATCACAGTCAGATGCCAGCATTGTATCCAGCAAGTGTCTGTCTTTGGCAGTCTGGGCAGGATTTGTGAAAGCAGCTAATCATTAGTACAGTGGCACAGTAAATACACTTGCCACCTTATAGCGTTTGGCTCTTTTGTTGGGTTCTTGGCTGTGGCTTCTACTTTGTGGAGTCCTCAATGTCTCTGTGTGGGTTTTTATCCAGATACCATCATTTTCCACCAACCAGCTTAAGGACATGTCATATATGGATTGTCATTCTTCCAGTTGGCTAGGAAGTAAATGTGTGTGTGTGTGTGTGCCATGGATTGTCAGGAGTAGTGTGTATGTGAGAGAGCAAGTGTGTGTAAATATCACAGATTTTATCATCTGCGGTCATGTGTAATGTTGGCATGTATGTACATAGGTGTTCTGAACATTAGAAAAAAAACATTTAAATCATTATCTTTTAAAGCTATGGATAAAATGTATCACAGAACATCTAGACCATCAGAGCTTCTGGGGGTCATTGTAGCCCTCACATCCCAGGGTGTATAAGTGGATTTTGGTAAAGACTTAGTGGGAGCCTCAGCCCTGGCACCATCTAGTCTAAAACTGTCTGTTAGAAGTATGTACAGAAGATTGATATAGATTGCATGTGTGGTGGGGTGGTGGTAGCAGTGGGGGGGGGGCAGTTTGGTATATATATTTTTTAATTTCCTCACTATCAAACCGCAGAGACATGCACAGACGTTCACTATAGCTTGTCTAGGGTAGTGTACTGTCTAGGAGCACAGTATGTGCAGTAAATTCTGGTGATCTTTATTTTTTTCACATTTCTTACAATCTCACATCAGATGAGTGTACAAGTGGCTATCCTTTAGGGGATAGGGATAAGGAGACAGATGAGTGTACAAGTGGCTATCCTTTAGGGGATAGGGGTAAGGAGACACATTTAGTGTATCCATCTTAACAGCAGCAAGTTGAAGTATGTCACTGCATTCTGTTTGTTTTTGCAGTTGCATCCCTGTATGACTTCAGAAGTATATACCGCAAAGAAGGAAGGTGTGTGTGTGTGTGTGTGTGTGTGTGTGTGTGTGTGTGTGTGTGTGTGTGTGTGTGTGTGTGTGTGTGTACATGAAAGCAGCCACTTTAAATATATGACTGGGGCCATTTATGCCTTCACTTGTATTGTATTTAATACAGGTGGTATACAGAGAAGGTGGCTATCTTTTTTGTGGGAGGAATAGGGAATCAGGTGATATTAACAGATACAGTTTATGTATCGTAACAAGCATTTGTCTTTTCAGGTTATTGTAAATTGCTGATGTTCATCGTGCATACAGCTGCAGTCATTACAGATGGGTTATCCTGCCATCAGGCGGGTCCTCGGTTGGCCGAATTCCAAAGTCTAGGTCCGGCGTTGGTTGTCATCACTTCTTCCCTGACGTCAGTGCGGCAGGGGTATAAAAGAGGCAGCCAACGCCATTTTCTTCAGTCTTTCTTGCTGCGCGGTGCCCGAAGCAGAAGCAGTTCGCAAGTGCCGGTCGGCCAGCTCCTGAGATTTACGAACAGTATTTCAGCCGAAGTCTTCTTTAAAGCTAAGTACCCCGTTGGGGAAACTTTTCTTGCCTCAGACCGATGTCAGACAAAGTTAATAATTGCATTTCTTGTGGGAAGCAAATACCGCATAAGGATTTTCACTCTTTCTGTATACCTTGCTTAGGGCCAGACCACGATGTCTCGGCCTGCCATTTTTGTGCTAGGTTCAACAAGCGCACTATTAAGTGCCGGGCGGAGTTCGCCCTTCATTATTTTGGCAAAAAATTTAATTATATCATGTCGTCTGATACCCCGACGCCAATTTTAGGGAAAAGACACAAAGACAAGGACCAACATCCGAGGTCCGCACCGAGTACTGAGACCACGCTTAGGCCGACTACAGGTTCTCCAGTTCTCAGCGAGGCACCTACGCAGCCCCTGACTACCGATGAAACTATTTTACTGGTGTCTTCAGTACCCGAGGTCGCAGGCTCCTCGGTCTCCATTTCCACTGCAGATACCGACACCACTCTTGGCGGGGAAACCAAAAATTTAGTGAGGCTTGCCATCTCTGAAGGCATCTTCAGGCCTACCACCTTCTCTATTAAAGCCTTCACTAAGTCTAAAGCTACCATCAAAACTAAAAAACAGGGCCTTCAGACCTCCTCTCAAGGCCCCATGCCTAAAAAACAGATGCTTAAAATGGCTGAGGATTTGATAACTCTCATCAGGGGTTCTCAACCCCCCTCTGACAAAAGACCCAGATTGGAGGAAGACTACCCTTCCTCAGACCAGGCTTCTATTACCTCAGACCATTCTGAGGATCAGGATTATGCCTATTCCCCTTTTGAAGACTCTGATGCTGAGGAGTCTATTCCCTCTCCCCCTGAGGACTACTATTTTGAGGAAACCCTGCATACATTGAGGCAGCACTTCCACTGGGAAGGCCAAGAATACTCAGATTCCAAGAAAAGGCTCAGGGAATTTCTTCTGCTCCCTCAGCATAGGCCCCTGGCTATCCCTCCTGTTTTAGATATTTTGGATGATGTGTACGCAGAAGCCAGTCTTAATCCAGATTCTTTACCCCCAGCCCCTGTTAAACCAGACAGGTATTACCAGGTTCCTGATTCCCACCAGTTCCTTTATAAAAGCCATACTGCTGACCCAGAGACAATTTCACAGGGTCCCAAGGGGATAAAGGCCTCTACTGCTAAAAACCCTTTACCTTCAGAGAGAGATTCCAGAGCATTAGAAAGGTGGGGAAAAAGGTGTATACATCAGCCACTTTAACCATGAGGGCATTAAACTGTCAATTTCATATGTTAAAGTACCAACAGTTTTTGTTATCAAAGCTGAAAAGCAAAATGACACAAACAGAACAACCAGATTTGAAAGAGTTGCAGGATTTGTTGCATGGAGCAGAGCAAGTGGATAAACATACCTTGCAGTGTGGTTTTGATGCTTTAGAGGCCTCATGTAGAGCTGCTGTCACAGGGTCTGTCATACGTAGACATGCTTGGCTCAAAGAGCAAACCTTACCAGATCATGTCAAAGCAAAGTTATTAGATGCACCACTTCAAAAAGATGTATTGTTCGGTGTTAAAGCTGAGGAGGTACTAAAGAAAATGGAGGAAAAAGCGAAATCTATGCAAACAGTTAAAGATTTCTTGCAGGTGCAACCTCCACGCTTCAGCAGAAACTGGCCTTCAAAAAATTGGTCCTTTCCAGCCACGGACAGACCTCAAAGGGGCAGATACAGACGCCCAAGGGGTAGAGGACAACCTCAAGGATCTTACAGAGCTAGACAGTGGCAAGCACCAACCCCAAGGGATGGAGAAGATAGACCACAGTCATTTAGAAAACAGACACAATGACTTCCCCCTATGCCTGCCAAACAAAGCTATAATGGCAGCACCTTTGGGTGGAAAACTGGCATTATTTTCGAAAAACTGGCACATTGTTACAAAAGGCAAATGGATTCTGGACATTATAGACAGAGGCTACTTTTCACACCCTTCCAAAAATGAGAGGCTTGCCAAACCTGCCACAAAATCAATGGGCAGAGGCACAAAGACATATTTCCGCTCTCATGGATATGAAAGCAATTCAAGAGGTACCTGCAAAAGAACAAGGTCAAGGCTTTTATTCCAGACTATTTCTGGTACCAAGGAAGGACAAAGATTGGAGACCCATCTTAGACCTATCCATCCTAAACACATATCTACAGGTACCAAAATTCAAGATGCTCACTTTACAGCAGCTTCTTCCCATGCTGGGCAAGGAGTCTTGGCTGGTAACGTTGGACCTCAAGGAGGCATACCTGCATGTCCCTGTCAGACAAGATTGCAGAAGATACCTCAGATTTCTTGCAGGTTCAACCCATTACCAATTCTCTGCATTGCCCTTTGGCTTGTCTACTGCGCCCAGAGTGTTTACGAAATGCCTGGCATCAGTAATTGCCTTCTGCAGACAACAAGGAATACAAATCTACCCATATCTGGACGACTGCCTGATCCAAGCGGACAGCAAGGACATTCTATTGCAGCATCTGGCATTTTGTAATAAAACTGTTAAACTACTTGGGATACACAGTGAACAAAAAGAAATCAAAACTAATACCTTCTCAACAGATAATTTTCCTGGGTGCCAGCTTAAATACAACCACCCAGATGGCCTACCTCATGCCAGACAAGCAAGGGCAACTGTCTCAATACTTCAACAAAATGGCAACTTTAACCAGACTATAACTGCAAGGAAAGTCCTGCAGGCTCTGGGATTCATGGCATCTTGCATCCTACTGATACCATGTGCAAAGCTGCATATGAGGAAACTACAATGGTACCTAAAAAACTTATGATCTCAACGCAGCCACAGCTTGGAAACAATTATACCACTCATTCCATGCCTTCAAAAGGAATTTTTGTGGTGGGCTCAAGCATGCCAAAGAAACACAGGTCTCCCTTTCTGTTTACCTCAAGCAACTCAAATCATCACAACGGACGCCTCAGACTATGCCTGGGGAGCACACATGGCAGATCAGTGCATTCAGGGAAAATGGTCCCAAAAAGAGAAGCACCTACACATTAAAAGGAGGTGCTAGCCGTGCAAAATGCTCTTATGACCTTCAAGGACCTACTGCATCCAGGCCAGCTATTGATAAGGACAGACAACACCACAGTCATGTGGTACATAAACAAACAGGGGGGAACTCATTCATACCCCCTGTGCAGGCAAGCCATAACCCTGTAGAACACAGCTCTGGAATTACAAATTCAACTACAGGCACAATTCCTGCCAGGGAAAGAAAACACACTGGCAGACAACTTAAGCAGAAACATGACAGACCCACACGAATGGAAGTTGCATCCTCAAGTCTTCTCAAAGGTAACTCAGGCATGGGGACAGCCAGACATAGATCTATTTGCTACCCACAGAAATTACCAGTTGAAAAAATTCTGTTCAAGGACCTATCATCCACAGGCCTGGAAAGTGGACGCACTCTCCTTCAATTGGACAACATTGACGGTCTATGCCTTCCTGCCTCTTCCTCTACTGACCAAAGTTCTATTAAAAGCCAGAGCAGAGAGGCCACAAATGATTCTCATTGCTCCAGACTGGCCACGACAGCACTGGTATCCTCTCCTAAAGAGCCTGTCACACTCACCACCATGGATCCTACCTCTAGTTCCTCTTCTGTTGTCCCAACTACAAAACCCTTCACAGCCAGCTCAAAACCTTAAATCTAGCTGCATGGAGAATACCTTAATTTTCCAACAAACTCTCCTCTCCAAGGAGGTTCAGGTTCAGGATGTCATCTTGGAGGCCAGAAGACCCTCTACTAGAAAAATCTACTCCGCCAAATGGAAACGTTTTTGTTCCTGGAATCAAGAAAAGGGCCAGAATCCTTGGGTAATAAATGTACCTCAAATTTTACAGTACCTAGCTGAAATGTTAAACAGTGGCCTTTCCTTCTCCTCCATCAAGATCCATGCTTCAGCCATTTCTGCACAATACAATACAGATCCTCCTTTATTCTCACATCCTCTATTAAGGCAGTTCCTCAGAGGGGCAAAAAATATAAAACCCCCACGGAAACAACCAGTCCCAGCTTGGGACTTCAACTTCGTACTGGAAAAGCTGACCTTGCCTCCCTTTGAGCCAGCTTCTTCAACAGAGCTACAATACTTGTCGTGAAAAACAGCCTTCCTTCTGGCTATTACCTCAGCACGCAGGGTTTCGGGTCTACAGGCCCTCATGGCTGTGCAACCATTCATCATTTTCCATTAGGACAGAGTTTCCTTAAGAACCAACCCTACGTTCATGCCAAAGGTAGTATCCAGTGTAGCTTTGAATCAGACTATTCATTTGCCTACCTTTTATCCAAATCCACAGGACAGAGGAGAAAGACTAATACATTACTTGGACAGTCACAGACAACTTTTTATGGAAAGAACAAAGTCATTCAGGAAATCTGAGCAGCTCTTTGTGTCCTATGCTACAGGTGCTCAAGGAAAGGCTATTTCCAAACAGACAATTTAAAAATGGATAGCCCACTGCATACGCTTTTGTTATTCATTTCATGGGAAATCTGTGCCTGTATACATCAGATCCCACTCCACCAGGGCTACAGCTACCTCTACAGCTTTCCTCAGGGGGGTCCCTACCAAGGACATTTTGGAAGCAGCTACTTGGAGTTCAGTGCACACTTTCTCCAAGCACTACCACCTTCCCCTATACTCTAAATCTAGAGTGGGCTTTGCCACAGCAGTCCTGCAGGGCATCCTAGCCTCTCCTAGTTCCACTTAGTACCTACCACCCTTACTTAGCTTTGGGATTCTACCCATCTGTAATGACTGCAGCTGTATGCACGATGAACAACAGTTTTGTACCTACCATAAATGTAGATGTTAGAGTGCTCATACAGCTGCAGTCCAGGTTACCCTCCCTCCATCCCCTCTTAGGACAGGCCTTATGACAAACCTATGTGGGGTATTCTTTTATGGTGTATTTGCTTGCAACTACTGTTTTTGATTTATCTACATTGCATGTTTGCATGATATAATGTTTTGCCTTCCTTCTGGGGGCACGTGACATTTGGGACAAGAAAAACCGAAGAAAATGGCGTCGGCTGCCTCTTTTATACCCCTGCCGCACTGACGTCAGGGAAGAAGCGACGACAACCGATGCCGGACCTAGACTTTGGAATTCGGCCAACCGAGGACCTGCCTGACGGCAGGATAACCCATCTGTAATGACTGCAGCTGTATGAGCACTTGAACATCTACATTTATGGTAGGTACAAAACTGTACTTTTTGTGAGGTCTAAACATTAAACCTTGGAGACAATTTATTTTTTCTGTGAAAGAAAACAAATGACACCCCCACACACACACACACACACACAGTTATTACAGTGCAGTCTTAGCAGTTAATTTGTCTTCCAACATGTAGGGAAAAACAAAGTTGAAGAGTAAGATTGAATTTTTTTATTTTTGATTTTTGTTCAGACCACTGTTTTATTAAAAAAACAAAACAAAACTCTAAAATGCGTCTGAGTGCATCTAGAGCTCCAGTGACTTCGCAGACTGCCAACTTAGTTCATTTACCTCCTTCACAGTTATTAAAGTGCCTGGATACGGTGTGTTGAAAAAGATTGCAGAAAAATAGAGTAAGGCAAAATTAGAGAAAAGAAAGAAAAACATAATCTGCATTATGTGGGGTAGCCAGGATAAGGAAAATATGTGGGAACCAGGGTATGTGGTGGGAGGGGCCACCATGGAGCCATTTGATTTGAGTACCATTTAACCTAAGACCAGCTCTGGTGTAAAGGAAGTTTTGCACAATAAATTAACAGATAAACTGAAGGTTTTGAAGTTTTACACAATCCAAAGAGATGAATCTCCGAAATAGACTATTTGATTGGTAGAAAATAGACAGGGACATACTGGTGAAAAGGAAGTCATAAATAAACTGTATAAAATGTTGAAAGAAGATGAAGACAAATAAGTTAAGCATTGTTTTGGAGGAAGGGTTTAGTACTGAGGTTACATATATGGATTGGGTAATAGTTATCCTAGCCCCCAGACATGCTACAAAGTGTGGAAGTTTAGATTTTTGATTAGAATATTGCAGGAATGTAAAAATACTTAAATTTAACAGATTGTTACACCCATTTGTTGGAGATATGATACTGGTTTAACTCTGGATTTTATACATATCTTTTGACTAATGTCATTTTTTATCAAATGGGAAAATGTTGAAATGGACTCCTTGGACATCGTAGATGGAAAGGACATTTGAATCATGACTAGTAACTTAACATTATGTTCCACACTGAGAGTGTTTCTTTTGTATTTCCTTAGTTTTGATCTGTAAAATCTTTCTGGCAAAAGAGGTGTTCAGTGTGTTCCAAATGAGTGTTTCTTTTTGATATATGCTGTTTGAATAATAGCTAAAATAAGAGATTGATTTGTAATGCTTTTTTTTCAATAAACATTTTTATAAAAAATATCACATATGACATAGGCAAGCTTACATTTATATAAATGAAAAACAAATCACATTGACACCACTTTAGCTGCAAACATTATACATCACAGACACCATTGAAACAACTGTAGTTGCAAGCATTATACATCCCTTTTAATCTATCCAGTCATTGGCAGTTAAGCATTGTATGGCTCATTCAAATCCTGCCTCTTAAACCTCGTTCCCATTTTTTCCTATGTAGTCTGCTCAATCCCTTTCTAAAGATCCCAATTCCAGTGGTTTTATCTCTGTTACTATATTCACTACTTCTAGTAAAGCTGGTCTAGAAAAAACAAAAAACACGGAGGAAAGAGACCATGAATGCCACAATTTGTTATAAATAAAGTAAAATGATAAGCTCTTTTGTCTCCCAAATATAAGAATTGTGGCATTCGTGGTCTCTTCCCAACGTGTTTTTTGCATCAGTTTGTTTTCGGCAATTTGGTCTAGCTTTGATTTCCATTTTCTAGTAATTGCTTTTTTGGCCAAAAATATGTTCTCAGTTACCAGTTTCTTGCCCATCACACCTCCAACATTTGGTATCCACCTGAGCAAAAATTCTTTGGAGACTACTTGGGGTATAAAATACCTATGTAAACACTCCCAGGCAAAGATCCTAAATCTTCTAGACTTTGTTGCATATTTGGGAGATATACATATATTCCCGCATTGTCTCTTTGTGAATTGCGTGTCCAGGCTCTCTTCCCAATCCTTTCTAAGCTCCTCTGATTCCTATAATTATAATGCAATATTTGATATGCTTTACTAAATATTCCTTTTTTAATGGCAACTTCTGTTATAGATTCTGTTAAAAACTATACCAGTGCTGGTCTTTCATTTAGGAGTCCCCTATTTCTTTCTCTTTGCCTATACTCTGATATCAATCCTTGATAGGGAAGGCAATCTCTAACCTAGAGTCCAATAAATTCTTGGCCTCTTCCCATTCTGTTACCTTTCCCTTTTCTAGTTATTTGCTCCCAATACCTTGATTCCTTTGCCAGTTTTCTCCAATAAATTTCAGCCCCCTCTTGCCTATTATCTGTATCCCTGACCACAGTCAACCCTATCGGCAAAATCTCTCTTCTCCATTCTCGTGCTGGTTTGGTTCTTAGAATACTCCCTGCTATTTTATGAATATAGTACTGTCTATGATTTTGGTTGTTCTCCTTAAGAGTTTGCATCCAAAATCCCAATCTCTCCTTATTTCATGAGCTTACCTCCCTGTGTCAGCATCATTCCTTTCTACTTTGAATGATAGTTTTCTGCTTGTCCTACGTATAAGAGCCTTAACTGTGTTGCTCTAAAATACCCCCTAAAATGATGTAATTCTAGTCCACTTTATTCTATTGTTAGAATCAGCTTATCCCATTTGACCCTTGCTGTTTTCTCTTCCCAGATAAAATCCTTCAACTCTTTTTAATTGCTATTCACAACTTCTCCGGTTGATAAAAGTATGTGTAAAACTCTAAAGGGACTAAAAACATTTTAATGGCTTGTATCTTGGTTTCCATATCCAGATAACAAAACTTCCAGTTTCTCAGTTTTTGTATTATCTTCTTAGCTGCCACCACAGAGTCATTTGTAATCCATACACCTAAATACTTCATTTGATCATATCCCCATAAATATGGATATTGTTGGATCAGTTCATGTGTGGGTACATAATTCACTGCTGTTGCCTTTATTTTAGCTTCATTAATTTTGTATCTCGAGAAGATGTGAAACTCTTAAATGTTCCACAACACTGTAATGTCCCTTTCTGTTTTTGTCATGTGTAAAATAATATCATCTGCAGATAGAGCCAGCTTTTCCTGACTACCATACCAATTATATCCTTGAATTTTTGAGTCCCTTGTTTTCTTTGCCATTGGTCCTAAATATAATGCAAACAACCAATTGGAAATCAGACAACCCTGCCTGGTTCTATACTCGAGCAGAAATTATCGGAGAGGAGCCCACGTACTTTAATTTGTGCCTCCAATATTCTTTTTATTCAACCTTATAATTGTGTCAGGGAAAGCAAATGATTCCATTGCCCTGCTCTTGAAGTCCCAGTCTCCTCTGTCAAATGCTTTCTCTACGTCAAGACCCACCAATAAAAGTGGTATTTTCATATATTCTGCTTCCCTATAGGTCATTGGTGTTCTGCTACTATTGTCAAATGTTTGCCTCCTCTCCACAAAACCACACTGATCCATATCTGTCAATTTTGGTATCACTTTTGCCGTTCTTTTAGCCATTATAGACATAAATGCTTTATAATCATGGTTTACTATTGAAATGGTCCTGTATGAGGCTGGATCCGATGGATCTTTATCCTCTTTAGGTATTACCATTACCACTGCCTTTTTCCAGGATGCTGGTACTTCTCCTCCTCTTAAAATACTGTTAAACAAAACCTTCCAGATCTTTCAGTTTTTTTCACTCCTAACTTCCACAGGAATACCATCTGTTCCTGGGGACTTTCCTGTAGATCGGTTATACAGTCATTTTTATCTCATCCCTTCCTATCCTGTTAGTAATTGAGCTGTCATCTACCTCTAACTTTGGCATATTTAATTCTTCCATAAACATTTCCATTTGTACCTTTACTTGATTTCTGTGTTTTCCGCTTTACACACATTTTCATAAAATTCTTTGTTATAGGCTCCCTAAGCTTGGTGACTGCCCTTTCCACTTTTTGTTACCTGTGTTGTGCTAGGAGTTTTTGTGCTCTAGAATTATCATAAAAAAAATTTGCTTAACAGCAATCTTTCTAAACTCATGCATGTTATCGAGGTATCCCTTATTTTCTGTTTAGCATTCTGCAGTTGCTCCTTTTCTTCTGAGAGATTCACCCTGTTTTGCAGTACTTTAACATTTGTTAATCCCTCTAAGTAATTCTTGTTACTGTTCAGCCATATCTCCTTTTCTTTTATTTCCAACCTAGTTTTAAACTACACTTTAATTTTGTCCCACTCCTTAGCTATGGTTTCAGAAGATAAGTCTGTCTTCTCTGGTAGCTCCTGAATTAATTCCATTCCTTAAATTCCTCTCTTTTCAGCTGGTAGGCAGGAAAGCGCCAGTGTCTCATTTTCTTTTCATTACCTTGCGTTTTTATTTCAGTTATTATTGATGCATGATCTGAAATAGTTATTGGGTGTGTTTCAAGACCTTCAGTTAAATACACATGTTCCTTGAGATATAAAATCTATCTAGCCTAGCCCAGTTTTTGTATCTCGGTGAGTAATATGTAAATTCACTCAGAAATCCTAGTACTGAATTCACATCTTCCATGCTAAACATTTTCATAACATTCTTCAAAGATCTACCCTCCCTTGTTATATTTTCCCTTCTAGGCCCCCCCTCCCCAGACGCATCTTCACTGTTGCAAACCAAATTCCAGTCTCCACCTATGAGTAATATTCCTTGCTGAAAGCTGATTATTTCTCCCAAAATTTTATTAAGCTCAATTATAGCAGTTTTAGGAGAGGATGCAAATGCATGACAGTGTAATCCCCCCCCCACCCACCCAGCCAGTAGCCCCTTAGTGCTATGCATCTTCCATTATTGTTTTTTTTTCCTCTGTCAGTATCGGAGCTCCTCTTGCAATTAATATAAGTACTCTTCTTTTCCTTTGCCCCAAATGTTCTGCTGAGTAACCATCCTGAAAACCTTTCTTTATCAAATTCACATGTTCAGTTATTTCAGGTGCGTCTCCTATAGCATAGCTATTTGCCCTCTACATTTTTTTATTTAATTCACTACTTTCTTTTTTATATTTATCTGTAAGACCATTTAGATTGAAAGACATTACAGAAAGCATAATTTTCTTATATAGTTTTTTATATACAACTGCTCTTTTGCTAAATGTCTAGTTCCAACTTTTTATGTTACATGTATGTACTGTTCAGCAGGTTGGTCTTTTATACAGCTGTTTCATGTCACATCCATTTGCGCCTGTGTCACATCTTACATAACTTTTTTTGTTTTTTTGAAAGCCCTCAAACAGAACAAACAATCCCCCCAAAAAACCCTCCTAAAACCTATAAACTTTACAGTAACATACAAAACTATTTACAACTTCAGATATTGAAGTTTTTGCTTCCTAATGAGAACATAAGTTCTAAGTTGATAGCTACACAGACAGGCTAAAGTTAATCAAAAAGAAGGGTTAGTCATGCTAAGACACGTGGTACAGCCTGTATTAGTAAGTGCTATTTGATTTTTTTATATCTATAGAACTCTCCCAGTTGAGAAAATATGTGAATGCTTTCAGTAAACACTTTCTCCAAGCCATTTTTCTTTATAAAATTGTCTTCTAGTGACATGCAAACCAGACACAAAACTGCTAAGGTTACCTTGTTTATCAGAAAAAAGCCTTACAGTATTCAATATTCTTTTTCATTTACATGCTTTAAACTTGTTACTGGATAACGCCTAGGGTTTTTACCCAGTCATTTCCCTGTGCAATCATGGGGAAAAGTACACTGATTTTTCTTTTGTCGAACTCTCTTAACCAGACCCTTCCACTCTCCCCATCTCCTCCCCTGCTTATCTTTTTCATTGCAGTTCCTACATTTCTCAAAACTGAACAAAGAAAAAGAGAGAAGGGGTAACAAGAAAAAAACAAAAGCAACTGTTTATATTAGTATCCCCATTGCATTTAAAAAAAACTGAGATAACTTTACTGGAGTCTAACTGGTTTTATCTTAAAAGCTGTCACACCTGCGGAAACCCCTGATTGTTTTCAGGGAACATAATGTCCTAGTCAATTTCTCTGTTCTTTTTCTTCTTTTCCCTCACCCAGTCCCCTTCCACCAGACTGTCTCCAGTTTCTTTTAATCAGATTGTCTTCAAGGAGGCATGAGCAGCAGCTGCAGAAATGCCATTTACTATACATATCTGCAAGTGCTAGAAAAAAACTTATAATATTCAATATTCTTTTTTCATTTACTTGCCTCTCTGTTTTAAATCAAAGGTCCTTAGTCAGTCCTTTCCCCATACAAGAATGAAAAAGAGCACATTAATTTGAACTCTGTCATGCCCCTTAACCAGGCTCCCTTTATCATTTTTTTTGTTAATTAGTACATTGCCAATGTTTATCAAAACTGCACAAGAAGAAAAAGAGAAGAGGGGAGAAAAATAAAAACACCTGTTTGCATTCCCCATTACACCCAAAAAGAACATGCAAAGAAAACCATGCAACACAGATACAATGCTGTTAAGAAAAAAATGTTTTCTTTACTTACAGTTAGCGTTCTCCCCTCTCTTCCCCTCCCCAAAGCATTTTTCCGAATATTAATGACATGAAGTAGGGCATATACTTAGTCCCCCAGTCAGCAAACAAAATTTGAAGAAGTCCAATGTTTCCATATTTTCTTGTGCTGTCACATTTCACAAATATAATTAATGCATTGGAATTCCACATTAAGTTACTGATTTTATTACTTTTCTTCTTCATGACCCAAAACCTGTCTCTGCTTCCAACGTACTCTCAATCTTCTAGTCAACTCTTGTGCTCCCTTCCTTCTCCACCATTTTCCATTGAAATACTGGAAAAGGTTTCAAAGGTGCAGTCTCTGTGGTCTTTATTACCAGAGGAGTGAGAAGCCGAATCTCCTTCTGTTTCACAGCTCAGTTTTTGTTGGACAACGTTTGTATTTCCTCCTTAGCATGCAATTCATCAAAAAATTAATTTGTCCCTCCAGGGAAGAATACCTTGAAGACAGCTGGATACAACAGTTTGAATCTCACACCTGCTTCTCGGCATTCTCTGAATAGAGGGATGAATTTACTTCTCTTTTGCCTGGTGTGCAATGAGTAATCATTCTCCACAAACACTCTGCTGTCACTTAATTTTAGTATTTTATCCTCCTGCCACAGTTTTGACAAAATCAATTCTTTCTGCTGGTAGAATTGCATCTTTACTATTAAAGATCTAGATTGCTTTTTTATAACTAGATTTGGAGCATACACATGATGTGCCTGTTAAACTAATAAGTCCTGCTCTGGAATACCAGTCCAGTTGCTTATTTGTTCGTTCGTAAATTTAATGCAGTCTGTTCCTTTTCTGGTGTAGCTGAAAATGTCAAGCTGTCCCTTTGTGCTCTGTCCTTATTTTTGAAACATCTCTTCCTGAGCAGTCTCATAATCAGCCAGCCTTTTCTTCATTTTAACCTCTGATTTATGCAGCTTTATAATCTCATCTTAATATCTGTAAAGTTTCTAAATAAATAAATAAAATTGTTTGTGTTGATATACTCAGTGTTTTGTTTGTTAACCAGGTCTGTATGCAGTTGGTTTATATTATCCTGTAAGTTACTGGAAGTCACTTCTGAAGGTTGCATTACTTTATGCAGAACAGCTGCAGAACTCTCCCTAGTCAGTGTTCCCTCCTGACTTTTTGTAACTGATTTTTTTCAAGTCTTCTGTATTTCTTTATTACTGGCATCCAGGCAGTGTACTTACTAGCCATTTACTGAAATGCACCCATAAACACAAGCCTACTGGCCTTCTCTGCCGAGTTTTTGTTTTCACACTGGGAGATTTAAAAACAAGCTGTTACTCCATGTGCAGCCATCTTAGAACTTCTCCAGTTATTTTATATTAAGAAGGTTTGTGGTCTACACTCTTGTGGGAGGAGAGGGTAGCCTCTGCCCTTCTGAGCTGGGAATTGGTGATTGAAGGCTGATTGTGCTTGCTTATTTGAACTGTTTTTTTTTTCTGAAATGCTTGCACTTTGCTGTAGAATAGACTAGATTCAGACCTGCTGAATCTAGTTCTCTTTGTATAACTTGAACACTAAACCAGCCCATCATTTGTTGGAGAGGTTCCCCTCCACCCTATTGGTAGGCGTGTGTAGTTAGAACTCATCTGATTGAAGGTTGCTGGAACAGAGCTCAGTTTTGAGATTTTTTGTTGGTTAATTTGTTTAAATTAGTTTGCTGTCATTTGCTACATAAGCACTATGTTTGCTCTTGTTTGAGCATCACACACTGCTGAGCAGTGGTGGGTATTGTTGGAGGTTATAGATGCAAACACTTCTGCCTGCAAATTTTCCCTAGGACTCTGCTGGTACTCCACTGGTGAGATGTTCTTCGTGTTTCACTGTTGCAGTCATAACTGTAGGGTGTTCCTGCCGGCAGGCAGCCCGAGGTCGGCCAGAATTCCAAAGTCTGGGTCTGGCATCGGCTGTACCAGCAAGTACCCAGACGTCAGAACCCAGAGATATAAAGCCGACAGCCGATGCCATCTTCTCCAGTCTTTCTTGCCGTGCGGTGGAAAGCAGCTCGCAAGTTGTTGGTTGGCGAATCTTGACAGCGTGGTTTGCTTGTCGTCGGTCCGAAGAATTCTTCCTCTCTTCTCAAGCTAAGTACCCCGTTGGGGAAACTTTTTTCTTGTTCCTCCGATGTCAGAAAAAATTAATAATTGTATGTCGTGTGGGAAACAAATACCTCATAAAGATTTCCACTCCTACTGTCTTCCTTGCTTGGGCCCTGACCACGACGTTTCTTGCTGTCGGTTTTGTGCTAGGTTTAATTCTCTTACGATTAAACGTAGGTACGACTGGGCCTTGAATTATTTCGGTAGACGATTCAATTACAGGATGTCGTTGGATACTTTACCGACAACTGGAATTCAAAAGAAACGCAAGGACAAGGATAGGCCTCTGAGGTCCAAACAGGATACTTTGCAGCCGGAGCCAGCTTCGGGTTCGGCTGTCGTCAGTGAGGCGCTTTTGCAGCCCCTGTCATCAGCTACTTCGGAACCGATGGCCGACCCGGACTCCCATGGGGAGCCAACTAGGCCCAGTATTTTATCTGCTGCAGGACCTTCGGACATCGCTCCTTCAGATGGGTCCGGAGCCGCTGTGCAGGTACCGGCGTCTGAAGGGGTCTTCAGGCCTTCTCATATTACTATTTCTACAAAGACAAAGGCAAAGTCAAAGACTCCTGTTAAACTAAAGGTTCCTTCTCAAGCTTCTTCAGATTCAGCTCCCAAGTCTCAGAAGCAATTATTAAAGATGGCTGAAGATTTGCTTACTATGATTAGGGGTTCTCACCCTCCTCCTGAAAAAAGGCCTAGACAGGATATTCCTTATGATTCCTCTGATCAGGCTTCTGTGTCTTCAGTCTCTTCCTCTGACCAGGATTATTCTTTTCCTCCTTATGAGGATTCTGATGCAGAGGACTCAATTCCCTCTGCTTCTCCCCCTGAAGATTTTTCTTTTGGGGAAACCCTGCATGAGATGAGAGAGCATTTTCATTGGGAAGGTCAGGATTATTCTGCCTCCAAGAAGAGACTTAGGGAATTTCTCCTTCTCCCTCAACACAGGCCTTTGGCTATTCCTCCTGTTCTTGATATTGTGGATGATGCTTTCTCTGAAGCTACCCTGAATCCTGATTCTTGTCCGCCTGCTCCTTCTAAGCTGGATAGGTTTTATAGAGTTCCTGATTCCCATCAATTTTTGTTCAAGAACCCTTCTGCAGACCCTGAAACTATTTCTCAGGGTTCCAAGGCTGCTAAGGCCGCTTCTTCTAAAAATCCTATTCCCTCTGAAAAGGATTCTCGGGCCTTGGACAGATGGGGCAAAAAGGTGTATACTTCGGCTACTCTTTCTATTAGAGCTTTAAATTGCCAGTTTCATATGTTCAAGTATCAGCAATTTCTTTTGTCTGTTTTAAAACAAAAACTTTCTTCCTTTCCTACATGTGCCGAGGACAAGGAATTACAAGATGTACTGCATGCAACTGAACAAGTTAGTAAACATAGTTTACATTGTGGCTTTGATGCCTTGGAGGCTTCTTGTAGGGCCGCAGCCTGTGGTACTGTTATCAGGAGACATGCTTGGCTCCGAGAACAGAATTTACCTGGACAAGTTAAGGCTAAATTGTTAGATGCCCCTGTTCAGCATGATGTTTTGTTTGGTTCTAAAGCTGAGGAGGTTATTAAAAAGATGGAGGATAAAGCGAAATCTATGCAGACTGTGAAAGATTTCTTACAAGTTCAGCCCCCTAGATTTTCTAGGAATTGGCCCTCCAAAAACTGGTCCTTTCCCACGTCTGCAGGCCTCAAAGGGGAAGATATAGACGCCCCAGAGGTCGAGCTCAGGCACAGGCCTCTTACAGGTCCAGACAATGGACTGCTTCATCACCTAGAAGGGGTGAAGACAGATCTCAATCACAAAGGAAGCAGACCCAATGACTCCCTCTGCTGGGCTACAGGTCCTCTTTGCCTGGAAGCCCCTCTCGGAGGAAAACTTTCTCTTTTCTACCAAAATTGGACTCAGATTACCCAGGACAAATGGGTTTTAGACGTGATTTTAAGAGTTTACAAATTCCACTTTCATACTCTGCCAAGGTCTATCGGTTGGCCAGATCTGCCAAAACATCAGTGGTCAGAGGCCTTAAATCAAGTGGACGCCTTATTGGCCATGAGAGCCATAGAGTCTGTTCCACTTTCAGAGATGGGAAAAGGTTTTTACTCAAGACTATTTCTGGTTCCAAGAAAGCAAAATTCATGGAGACCGATTCTGGACCTTTCGGTATTAAACACCTTCCTGGAAATTCCAAAATTCAAGATGCTTACTTTACAACAACTTTTTCCAATGCTCTCCCAGGATGCTTGGATGGTGACATTGGAATTAAAAGAAGCCTACCTACACATTCCCATCAGGCAGGAACGCAGAAAATACCTCAGATTCAAGGCAGGTTTGAGGCACTTTCAATTCTCTGTACTGCCCTTTGGTTTATCTACTGCGCCCAGAGTCTTTACCAAGTGCCTGGCTCCAGTAGTAGCTTATTGCAGACTCCAAGGGATTCAAATTTACCCCTATCTGGACGACTGCCTTATTCAGGCAGACAGCAAAAACCTTTTACTTCAGCATCTGCATTTTGTTCAACGTCTTCTTCTTCTTCTACTGGGATTTTCAGTGAACACAAAAAAGTCACATTTGATCCCCTCTCAGCAAATGATCTTTTTGGGAGCTCTTCTAGACACAAACTAGCAAAGGGCCATCCTCACTCCAGAAAAACAATTACAGCTGGCCTCAATTTTCAAAACCTTGGCTACTTTAACTCAGCTCACTGCAAGGAAATTCCTGCAGGCATTGGGCTACATGGCTTCTTGCATCCTGTTGATTCCAAATGCAAGGCTTCACATGAGAAAACTTCAATGGTACCTAAAGAGCGTATGGTCACAGCATTACCACAGTCTGGACACAATTATTCCACTGATTCCCTGCCTCCAGAAGGAGTTCCTTTGGTGGTCCAGGGCTTGTGCTTTAAATGAAGGGAATCCCTTCCGTCTGCCTCAACCTTCTCAGACCATAACCACGGATGCTTCGGATTATGCTTGGGGAGCTCATTTTCTAAATCTTTGCCAGCAGGGTTCTTGGACAAAGAAGCATCTACCCTGGCACATCAACTTGAAGGAAATGTTGGCAGTTCAAAATGCTCTACTAGCCTTCCAAAAACTTCTAAATCCGGGGCCTCTTCTGATTCGTACAGACAATACCACAGTCATGTGGTACATAAACAAGCAAGGGGGCTGTCACTCTTACCCCCTTTGCAGACTAGCCATGAGTTTATGGGACACGGCTCTAAATCTGAATATGCATCTTCAAGCTCAATTCATTCCAGGAAAACAGAATCTCTTAGCAGACAGCCTAAGCAGAAACCTTTTGGATCCTCACGAATGGATGCTGGACCCCAGCTTATTCAGCAAGATTACTGCAGTTTGGGGTTGTCCTCAGATAGATCTGTTTGCATCCCATCTCAATCATCAGCTCCCTGTCTTTTGCACCAGGTCCTTCCACAAAACAACTTGGAAAGTGGATGCCCTGTCATTCAGCTGGAGGAACCTTTCGGGATATGCCTTCCCTCCTCTTCCTCTTCTTCCTCGAGTATTACTGAAAATAAAACAGGACCAGCCCAAGATAATCATTCTGATAGCTCCAAATTGGCCTCGGCAGTTTTGGTATCCAACTTTAAAACACCTGTTCTTGGAACCTCCTTGGATTCTACCTCTGATCCCTTCTCTTCTGTCCCAGCATCAGGGTCAGATGCTACACCCTCAAATCAAGACCCTATGCCTGGCAGCTTGGCTCTTCAAGGGCTTTTGATTCCTTCTGCTCTTCCCAAACAAGTTTTGGATGTTCTTTTAGAAGCTAGACGGCCTAGCACTAGGAAATCTTATGCTTCTAAATGGAAAAGATTTTGTATTTGGATGCAGGACCAAGGTTCTAACCCTATTTTGCCTGATATTTCCTCAATTTTACTTTACCTCTCAGACCTTTTGCTTAAAGGCCTCTCTTTTTCATCCATCAAAATTCATGCTTCTGCTATCTCAGCTCATTTCAACACTAATCCTCCCATCTTTTCTCACCAACTGGTGAGACAATTTTTGAGAGGGGCTAAGAATTTGACCTCCCAGAACGCCTCTTGTTCCTGCTTGGGATCTTAATTATGTCTTGGAGAAACTTACTTTGCCTCCTTTTGAGCCTGCTGCGGCTTCGGATATCAAGTTCTTTTCCTGGAAGACAGCTATTTTGTTAGCATTGACTTCTGCCAGAAGGGTTTCAGAGTTGCAAGCTCTCATGGCTGTGGAACCATATATTATCTTCCACCAAGATAGAGTTTCCTTGAGGACCAATCCTACATTTATGCCTAAGGTGATTTCGAAAGTGGCTCTAAATCAGACTATTCACCTCCCTACCTTCTTTCCTAATCCTCAAAATAAAGGGGAAAGGATTTTACATTCATTGGACGTACACAGACAGCTATGATTTTACCTGGACAAAACTAAAGATTTCAGAAAATCTGATCAATTGCTTATCTCTTATGCCTCCAGTTCTCTAGGTAAGGCTATTTCTAAACAAACTATTTCCAAATGGATTGCTCATGGAATAAGGTTTTGTTACTCTCACTATGGGAAACAGATTCCAGGTACTGTTAGAAGTCATTCTACTAGAGCAGCTGCCACTTCAGCAGCTTTTCTCAGAGGAGTTCCCATCAAAGATATTTTGGAAGCTGCCACTTGGAGTTCAGTGCATACTTTTTCCAAGCACTATAATCTCCCTCTGTATTCTAAGTCTAGGGCAGGCTTTGCCTCTGCTGTTTTGCAGGGTCTTCTTGCTGCCACTACTTCTGCATAACCTCCTCCCTCTTTCACTGCTTTGGGATTCCACCCTACAGTTATGACTGCAACAGTGAAACACGAAGAACATAGTACAGTTGTGTACACCTACCATAAATGTAGATGTTCGAGTGTCTTCACTGTTGCAGTCGGTGTTTCCCTCCCACCTATCCCCTCTTATTCTTGTTTGTTGGTGTATTTGTGTTTCCTTTTTGGACACCTTTTTGGTTTATTGGGGGCTTCTGACATTTGGGGCAAGAAAGGCTGGAGAAGATGGCGTTGGCTGTCGGCTTTATACCTCTGCATTCTGACGTCAGGGTACTTGCTGGTACAGCCGACGCCGGACCCAGACTTTGGAATTCTGGCCGACCTCGGGCTGCCTGCCGGCAGGAACACCCTACAGTTATGACTGCAACAGTGAAGACACTCGAACATCTACATTTATGGTAGGTGTACACAACTGTACTTTCTCGCAATTGCCCCTCACTGATAGGTGATATATTCAGCAAAGCTCCTGAGGTACCAACACTGATCCTGCCCATTAGCCCTTATTATTTTTTCTCCACTTCTCCTTTCCTCTACTTTACCTGGTCCTTCCTGTCCTCTCCTTGTTTTCTGACCACATCAACTTACCTAGCATTATGAACAGACAATTTCCCACAGTTTCTCCAGACAGCCTGAGTGACGTGGGCATCCTGGGGCAAAATAGCGATTGCCTCATACACGGGCAACTCACTTCTTCTAGTCCACACAAATTCATTATGTGAGAGATGCATCTATATTAAGGACCTAAAATCCAGGCTCTCTCACTCACCAGTCAGTCCATCTGATACTAAGCAGGTTGTCAGCATGCACACCAACTTCTGCACCTACCAAACCAACAACACAAGTCTCCATATGCAGAGGTCCTTACCAGAAGCTTACTTAAACATCAGAGACCTCCCAAATACAAATGCAAGCACGATTCACATAATACATCCTCTGCAGAACATAGTACACATAATATATCATATACCAGTGTCTCACCAGTCAAGCCCCTAAGCCTTAACACAGAAACAAATATCTTGGTCACAGGTGACTCAGTTGTGAGACACACAGGTGTCAGTCTCACCAGGTTGGATAATGAAAAAGTCATGGTCAACTGTCTGTCAGGTCCCAGGATCCATCACATCACACATGCACTTGGGTCTCTCAACAACTGGCACTGTTATGACAATGTTATAGTCTATGCTGGTGTGAATGACTTAAGACATACCTCACTGGATTATATGAATACAGATATGACTGAGGTCTCTAATTGCGTTTCAGGCAGGTATGTCCCTAGCCTTAAGCAGCATTTTACCTTCACATAGGATGATACCTCAATACAAACAAAATGAGTGACTTCAACAATTGGCTTAGTTTCTGGTGTCATTCAAAGGGGATCCAGTATCTGTCTGCCTAGGATGACATGGTCAACAGACCTTGATGCTTTGCCAGAGATGGTCTTCATCTGTCACCCTTTGGATTTCGATTACTGGCTAATGCTCTTGCCATCCCCATAGTGCTTTTTTAGGCAATGTCACAAGAGTAAAATTCCTGATGTAAAAATACTCTTTAAAACAACTTCAGGGTAATACTGCTAAATGCTAGGAGTCTAAACCAGAACCTGCACTCACTGGAAGCGGTCTTCACTTTGGAAGATGCTGACATTTGTGTAGTCACTGAAACCTGGTTTAAGGCTGCAGAGAGCACCCCAGCGATACCAGGTTACATTTCCTTTCACACATTTAGACAAACTGAAGGCATGAGCACTAAAGGAGGTGGCTTATCAGTATTCATTAAAGATAAATACATCTGTAGAGTGGATAAACAGCACGATTCTGTTGAATTAGTTCAGATGTAATTGACTGTAGGTAAGATCCCTCTTCAGGTTATTGCCAGCTATAGCACTCCCTCAATGACTCAGGACAGCCTATTTGATTCTGCTTGAGTCAGTCAAGATACAACCAAACACCCTGTTTTTTTGGGGGACTTTAATTACCCATCTATTGACTGGGAAAGTTGTACGTGTTCTAACTCACTTGCCCAAAGGTTTCTAGACTTCATTAACTCCTATACCCTGGACCAGCTGGCTGACACACCCACAAGGGACTCCTACATCCTGGATCTGGCGCTCACCAGCATGGAAGACTGCTGCACCACCTCCAGTGTGTGGCCATCCCTGGTGAGATCAGACCACAAATCAGTCTCGCTAGAAGTAAATATAACAAGATTCCCTCCTTAGCAACAACTAGACTAAAAACTGCTCCAAGGCTAATTGCAGCCTGTTATGTGACGTCATAAATAGCTTCATAGTTCCTCCCCCCACTGAAGGAATAGGTACATTTGCTGAGTTATACACCAATGCTTTGTACAAGCACCTGTACAATTCTATTGACTCTGCTGTACCTGATAGAACCAAAGCAAGATCTTCAAGGAAAAACAAACCTGCCTGATGGACAACTGCCATTAATAGATTATACAGCAGGAGGAAGAAATTGCTGTCTAAGAGTAGGAAGGAATGGTCTCAAAACTGGAAACACTCCCTCCTCAACTTAAGCAAATAAGGCTCGTAGTGAAGTACTCCAAAGCTAACTATGAATCCAAATTAGCTTCCCTAACTAAGGATCACCACAAGGCGTTCTTCAGTACATCCGTAACCTCAAAAGTAAGGCCCAGATTTGCACTGAACTCGTAGTTAATGGTACTACATATACAGAACCCGTGGATATAGCAAACCTGCTAGCTGACGGGTTCAGTGAAAACTTCAGTCCCCTGTCCCCACCAAATGTACCTCAAAGCATCCCTACCACCTGTCCCCCATCTAGTATCTCTGAGGAACAGGTCTTAAATGCCCTCTCCAAGGCCAGAAACACAGCCTTTATGGGACCAGACAATATCCCGGGCTGTGTTCTACATGGGTTAAAACCAGAATTAGCATCACCATTGGGCACACTTTTCATTTGCAGCCTAAGTACTAACTTTGTCCCAGCGGAATGGAAAACAGCCACCATCATTTCTTTGCACAAAATGGGTGTATCCACAGACCCTGGGAACCACAAGCCCATTACTCTGACCAGCCTTATCTGCAAGGCCACAGAATGAATCATCATGGACCTTATTAACAGAGATATTGGAAATCTCCAAATGCTTGAGCCCACCCAGTTTGGGTTTGTCAAGGAGAGATCAAGCCTGTTAAATTGGATGGACTTCTTGGAGACAGTCACCAAAGGCCTAGACAATGGCTTACCTAGACTTTGCCAAGACGTCTGACACAATCCCCCACTTAGGCATCATTGATAAACTCGCCCATCTGGGTATCAACCCATATATTGGCAGGTCGGTTGCAAACTGGCTCACAGATAGAACTCATACAGTCAAAATAGGGGACTCCACCTCCTCCAGCAGGCCCATAACCAGTGGTGTTCCACAGGGATCGGTTCTGGGACCTCCACTGTTTGGAATCTACTGCTCCAAAGTACAAGCTAAAACTAAAGGACATTAGCTGACAAAGTTTGCGAATAACTGGGAGCGAACATTGAAACCCCTTGCAATGTCAACATCCTACAAGAAGGTCTTACACATAGTAATGACTGGTGCCAAAGTCATTGTCGTAAACTTAATGCATTGTCATCCCCTTCGGCAAGGGTGATGTTCCAGCAAACTACCACATCAATAGCAGTACACTAATCACACAGTCATTGGTGAGAGATCTGGACACATAGGTCTACAGCAACTTTAACTTCGATCACCATGTCTCCACAGTTGTAAGAAGGGCATTTTATATTGCTCATCTCATACATAAGGACATTGCCGCCAGAAAAAAAGAGGTAATAACCCCCTGTACTCTTCCCTCATCAGGCCAATAATAGAGTATCATCCTCCCTTTGGTATGTTCCTTTCCAAACACCTGCAGCAATTGGAGAGGCCACAAAGATTCTTTACAAAGAAAATTCAGAGTCTTTAAGACCCATCTTATGTGGACAGACTGAAATCATTGTCACTTTACTGTATGTCGTTCAGACTGTACAGAGGCGACCTATGCCTTGCATGTAGGGCAGTCTCTGACCCAGCTTTAATGCAAATGCTATACATTTGCAAGTCAAATAGCACATGGGTCATTCACTCAAACCTTAACCTGGTATGTAACCTGGTGTAAGAACTTGGTGGGGAAACAGGTTTGTCTCTGAGGTTGCCCCACCTTTGGAACAAGCTTCCTATTCATGTTAAACAAAAGCCCCTTGTTGGACCTATTTAAGTGTAATTTGGACAATTGGATGGGTAACTGTAAATTCACCCTGGGGGTTCGATCTGTGTCCCTTTTGAACAGGGGCAATAGGTGCTGATTTTAGCGTCTGTTTGAACCAGACAGCCTTGGGTACACTGGCTGAACTTGACTTAGCATATAAGGGCCCTGGGGCCATTAGCCTAGTAACATCCTATGATCCAGTAAAAATACTATTTCCCATTTTTGCCTTGTAGGACACACAGGTTCATAGGTATGTACTAGGCTAATGGCCCTGGAGTCTTTCGTGCCACCTGACCTTAGTTCCCACTGCTTCTGTCAAGTAGAGCCACTGGAGTGATCCTGGGGTGAATTTTCTATTTCTCATCCACTCATCAAGATTCCTCTGGAAGAGGGCCAGTGAGGATGTTCTTCAAGGATGCATCTGCAGTCATAACATATGGGTTGTCCTGCCTCAGGCAGCCCTTCGGTCGGCCGGATTCCAAAGTCTGGGTCTGGCCTTGGCTGATGTCGCACTTTCCCCGACGTCAGAGCGTCTAGGGTATAAAAGCATCAGCCGACGCCATTTTCCTCCATCTTTCTTGCCGCGTGGTGCCTGAAGCAGAAGCAGTTCGCAAGTGCCGGTTGGTCAGCTCCTGTGATTCAGCTACCGAAGACTTCGAAAAAGCTAAGTACCCCGTTGGGGACTCTTTCTTGCCTCAGCCGATGTCAGATAAAGTAAATAATTGTTTAACTTGTGGGAAACAAATACCTCATAAGGATTTCCACTCTTACTGCCTCCCTTGCTTAGGCCCAGACCACGGCGTCTCGGCCTGTTCAGCCTGTGCTTCCTTCAACCGACAAACTCTTAGACGTCGGTCGGAGTTTGCAGAGGAATTCTTTGGGGCTAATTTCACATATAAGATGCCGTCGGAGACTCCGACATCGCATTTGGTGAAAAAACGGAAGGACAAGGACCGGCACTCGCGGCCCGTGGTTTCGGCTGAAACCACGGTTAGGCCTACCGCGAGTGTCTCTGTTTCAGCCGAAACCGAGTCCTCGGTACTTCCTTTAACCGAATCCACTCAACCGACCACCGCGGCCCTGGAGGCCCCGGCTGAGTCGGCTACTGAGCTACCTACTGAAACCAGTGCCCAGGAATTGTCCGACACCATTCCTTTGGACAAGTCTACTCCTGCACGTGGTGCAGCCAAGACCCCCCTGCATCCATATCCATTAAGGCTTTTTCCAGGGCTAAAGCTGCTAAACTTGCTAAAGCTTTGCCTCCCAAGACTACCTCTCAGAGACCTTCTTCTAGTTCTCAGATCCTCAGCCTTGCAGAGGATCTTATCCCTTTAATTAGAGGTTCTCAGCCTCACCAGGACAGGGGCTCTCAACCACCACCAGACAAAAGGCCCAGGACTGAGCCCTCTGACCAACACTCTTCAGATGACTCTACGGATGGATCTGTGTTGTCAGATCACCAGGAGGAGGCTTATTCGGCCTACGAGGATTCTGATGCTGAAGAATCTATCCCTTCGGCCTCCCCTCCTGAAGAGTTTTCCTTTGGTGAGACACTACACTCTATGAGAGAACATTTTCAATGACAGGGTCAGGAATTTTCTGATTCTAGAAAGAGATTAAGGACCTTTTTACATTTACCTCAGCATAGGCCCTTAGCTATACCTCCTGTTTTGAATGTTATTGATGATGTGTACAATGATGTTAGTACAGCCCATGATTCTCTCTCTCCGGCTCCTGCCAAACCTGATAGATACTATAGGGTCCCGGATTCTCATCTACATCTGTACAAGGCCCATTCTGCAGACCCAGATACTATTTCTCAGGGCCCAAAAGGGGTTGCAGCTGCCACTGCCAAAAATCCTCTACCTTCTGAAAGGGAGTCTAGAGCTTTAGAGAGATGGGGAAAGAAGGTATATACTTCTGCAACTCTTTCCATGAGGGCATTAAATTGTCAATTTCATATGATACAGTACCAAGAGTATTTGTTAGATGAATTGCATAAGAAGCTTTCCTCTTCTGAACCCCTTGACTGTAAATCCCTTCAGGATCTGGTACATAACTCACAGCAGGTTAGTAATCATTTTTTGCAGTGTGGTTATGATGCACTGGAAGCTTCATGTAGGTCAGCTATGACTGGGGCAGTTATTCGTAGGCATGCCTGGTTGAAGGAACAATCTTTACCAGACCATGTTAAAGCTAAACTCCTGGATGCTCCAATGGAAAAACAAAAATTATTTGGTTCCTTGGCTCAGGAGGTCTTAAAGAAGTTTGAAGAAAAGGCAAAATCTGTGCAAACAGTTAAGGACTTTCTGCAAGTACAACCACTGAGATTCAGCAGAAACTGGCCTACTAAGAATTGGTCCTTTCCAGACTCGGACAGATCCCAGAGGGGCAGGAACAGGCATCCCAGAGGTAGAGGGCAAGCTAGAGGCTCCTACAGAGGCCGTCAGTGGCAGCCTACCAACCAGAGAGGTAGTGCAGGAACAGCAACAACAACTACTACACTTGGACAGACTCAATGACTTTCCTTTGATTCCACCGACCAGGGCTCAATTGGAAGCACCATTGGGCGGAAAGCTTTCTTTATTCTCAAAAAACTGGCATTACATTACATTACACGGGACACATGGACACTGCAAATAATAGACAAAGGATACAGGTTCCACTTCCACACTTTAACAAGAAGAAACGGAATGCCAAACCTGCCACCAAATCAGAGGGCAGAGGCTTTAAAGCAGATCAACAACTTAATACAAATGAAAGCCATAGAAAAGGTACCTCTTTCAGAACAAGGCCAAGGATTTTACTCCAGATTATTCCTTGTTCCAAGAAAAGAAAATCAGTGGAGGCCTATTCTCGACCTGTCCGCACTGAATACTTACCTCATTGTGCCAAAATTCAAGATGCTGACCCTACAGCAACTTCTTCCCATGCTGGGCAAGGAGTCTTGGCTGGTGACTCTAGATCTCAAGGAGGCATACCTGCATGTCCCTATTCGGCAAAGTTGCGGAAGACACCTCAGATTTCTTGCAGGATCAGAGCATTATCAATTCTCAGCATTGCCCTTTGGCTTATCTACTGCGCCCAGAGTATTCATGAAATGCCTGGCATCAGTAATTGCACACTGCAGACTTCAGGGGATTCAAATCTACCCATATCTGGATGACTGCCTTATACAAGCGGACAACAAGAAAACTTTGATAAAGGATTTGGACTATGCCATCCACCTATTGCAGGCCTTGGGATACACAGTCAACATCCAAAAATCAAGACTTGTTCCATCCCAAAGGATAACCTTTTTGGGTGCAGATCTAGACGCAACCACCCAAATGGCCTTTCTCACAGAAGAAAAACAAAAACAACTTCCGGATTACTTCATGAATCTGACAAGACAAACTCAGCTAACTGCAAGGAAAATCCTGCAGGCCCTGGGTTACATGGCATCCTGTATTATTCTGATTCCACAAGCCAGGCTGCATATGAGAAAATTACAATGGTACCTAAGGAGTGTATGGTCTCAGCACAGTCACAGTTTGGAAACTTTGATACCAATCATTCCTTGCCTTCAAAAGGAATTCCTGTGGTGGGCTCAAGCCTGCCAGTCCAACAGAGGGTTGCCTTTCAACAAACCAAAAACACAACAAACCATCACCACGGACGCTTCAGACCGAGGATGGGGAGCACACATGGAGGGCAAATGTATCCAGGGCCTATGGTCTCAAGGACAGCTGCGCATGCACATAAACCAGAAGGAAATGCTGGCAGTGATGCACACAATCGAGGCCTTCAAACCTTTCCTCCATCAAGGCCACCTGTTAATAAGGACAGACAACACCACAGTCATGTGGTACATAAACAAGCAAGGAGGCACGCATTCCTACCCTCTATGCAGGCTGGCCATGAATCTGTGGGAACTATGCTTGAAACTCAATATGCAACTACAGTCCCAGTTCGTGCCAGGGAAAGAAAATGCACTGGCAGACAGCTTAAGCAGAATTACCATGGATGCACACGAATGGATGCTGCACCCAGACATCTTTCTACTCATAACACAAGCATGGGGAAAGCCGGAGATAGATCTGTTCACCTCGCCCCACAATCATCAACTGAAGACATTCTGCTCAAGGACATACCACCCACAAGCTTGGAGGGTGGACTCTCTTTCAGCTGGAAAGCTCTAAAAGTCTATGCCTTCCCACCTCTCCCATTAATGTCCAAGGTTTTACTGAAGATCAGGGCAGAACAGCCAAGAGTGATTCTGATAGCTCCAGACTGGCCAAGGCAGCACTGGTACCCACTATTGAGGAGCATGTCACAGACGAAACCGTGGCCTCTCCCCCTATGGCCACTTCTTCTGACGCAGAACAATTTCAAGATCATGCATCCCAACTTGAAAACATTGCAGCTAACTGCCTGGAAAATCCCATAAACCCCCCTCAGAATAACTTATCACAGAGAGTAAAGGACATTATTATGGAAGCTCACCGGCCTTCCACAAGGAAGACATAGTCAGCAAAATGGAAAAGATTTTTCATTTGGAACACAACAAAAGGCTTAGATGTGACAATGGCGAGCATGGCACATATTCTGGAATACTTAGCAGAATTGTACCACAGTGGCCTGTCCTATTCTTCCATTAAAATTCATGCCTCAGCACTTTCAGCAGAATACAATGTTGATCCACCTATCTTCTCGCATCCTCTCCTCAGGCAATTTCTGAGAGGAATCAAAAACATCAATCCTCCAAGGAAACCTTCTTTACCTACTTGGGATCTCAACTTTGTGCTGGAGAAACTAACACTTCCTCCCTTTGAACCAGCAGCATCGGCGGATCTACAGTTTCTGTCTTGGAAAACTGCATTCCTTCTGGCCATAACTTCAGCAAGAAGAGTATCTGAGTTATAAGCTTTAATGGCAGTACAGCCATTTCTTATCTTCCATCAGGACAGAATTTCATTGAGAACCAATCCTACTTTTATGCCAAAGGTGGTATCTAGGGTATCCTTGAACCAAGCTATTCACTTGCCTACATTCTTCCCAAATCCACAAAATAAAGGGGAAAAACTTCTACACACCCTGGATATACACAGACAACTACGCTACTACTTGGACAGAACTAAAAGTTACAGAAAGACTGACCAACTCCTTGTAGCATATGCTGCCGGGGTGCAAGGAAAAGCAATTTCCAAACAGACAATTTCAAAGTGGATAGGAAATTGCATTCGATTTTGTTACTCCTTTCATGGAAAGACGGTTCCTGCAAACATTAGGCCTCATTCCACGAGGGCCACAGCCACCACTACAGCCTTCCTAAGAGGCGTGGCTACCAAGGACATTTTAGAAGCTGCTACATGGAGCTCCGTGCATACATTTGCCAAGCATTACAATTTACCTTTATACTCCAGATCCAGAGCAGGTTTTGCTACAGCAGTCCTGCAGGGTATCTTAACTACACCATCCTTTTCTTAGTACCTCCTCCCCCAGATTGGCTATGGTATTCTACCCATATGTTATGACTGCAGATGCATCCTTGAAGGACATAGTACAGTTTTGTACCTACCATAAATGTAGATGTCCGATAGGTATGCATCTGCAGTCAGGTTTACCCTCCCTCCTTCCCCTCTGTGGTATTCCTAGGGTGCTTACCCCTCCATTAGCTAGCTGGGGGATCTATTATGGTGTATTTGTTTGTATATATATATATGTATATATTTTGGAAAATGTTTGGAATTTATTGCATTCCTCCAAATTTGGCCTTCCTAGAGGGCACCTGGCATCTGGGGCAAGAAACACTGAGGAAAATGGTGTCGGCTGATGCTTTTATACCCCAGATGCTCTGACGTCGGGGAAAGTGCGACATCAGCTGAGGCCAGACCCAGACTTTGGAATCAGGCCGACCGAAGGGCTGCCTGAGGCAGGACAACCCATATGTTATGACTGCAGATGCATACCTATCGGACATCTACATTTATGGTAGGTACAAAACTGTACTTTCTCCACTTGACATGTATGGGAAGGCTCTGGGTTATGAACCTGCTCCTCCAGCACGTTCTGTTGATTGTGGTAATGAGGTTGCGGTCTCTGGAGCATGTGGTGCGGAGGGATTGTGATTTCTTTAGATATAGCATTGAACAGATCTTGATATTCCTGTAGTGCTTGGACCTTTCCTTCAGGCTAAATTACCAATATGAATTCTACTTAGGGTCTCCCCTGAAAGTGAGCCTATGGTCTTTGAGATTAACCTGTTCAACAAACATAAATGTTCAGAGTGCAGCCATTCACCGCAACAGTTTGGGTTAATTAGGTTGAGTCTACTGTCTGCTAATAGTTACCTATGGGCTTTATGCATGGACTGCAGCTGAGAAGAGATATTGCATGCTGTCAGCATTCATGAGCTCATGCCTACGCTTTGCCTGAGTTGTCTGCAACTACGAAATGGACTTCAGCAAGAGGAAACTTGATTCCAGTCATCTTCTATCAGTTTAGTGTTTAATTGTAATGAGATTTATCTTCTTAATACTTGTTTTACATTCATTTGTGTAAATGCATACTTGTTTATATATTTTTCAAATCATATTGCCTAATTTCTTTAGGTAAAGAGCTTTATTATTCATATTTCTGAAGCTTGTGTCTGGCTGCCTATTAAGATGTACAGGGTTGTCTGCACACTGGAGAATAATAATTGATGGCACCCATGTTTAGAGATGACTGACTGCTTGTCTGTGACTATCCCCTGTGACATTGATGTATCAGAGTGGTTTGGCTTTTTGCAGGATGTTGCTGTACAAGCTGGGTTAGGTAGTAACACTGGAAAGGTATTGTTAGGTATTTTGGAAACCTGTGTGTGTGTGTGTTTTGTCTGTCTGCACGTAAATGCAAAGTCATTTTAGCTAGGTTACAGATCTGATATCTTTTTTGTCCATTCCTGAACTGATGGGGTCTCAGATCTGACTTTGGTCACTTCTAAGGACTTGGATCCATAGCTCAAGCTCCTTTCCTTACCTGTAATCCTCTTCTGTAACATCATTACCCCAAAACTCATTTGCCACTTCTGCGAATAGGCATGGTATGCATAGCTCACGTTATTCCCGTGTGAGAGAGAAGTTGCAATTATATTTGCTCTTTCTTATAGCTATATAGTTTATTTTCTTGTTTGTATATCTTTTGTGCCCCTCCCCCCTTTCAGTTGGAAAAAAAAAAAGAGACTTTTGTCTTTTTGCTGTAGACTCTATTCTCAAACTTTGCTACCTGTGTTCAGGTACTCTGAGTTACCATTGTTCATAATACCTTTTTTCCTTTACCATCATAATCTTCTTTTTTCATCTATTCTTTTTCTCCTGTATTTAAGGTAATGTGAAATAAGCCAACTGACTTTAAGAAATGCACTTCCTGTGGGCACAAAATACAAAACTCTTGATACTCACCAGGAGTGTGTATATTGTTTGGGTTCTCCCCATCTGGATACAGATTAAGAAACGTGTACAGATTTCAACCATTGTGCCCTGGTTGAATGCCACAACAAATTAATTTTTAAAGATCTCTTGCCTTTTTCTTCTTCTTCAGGATCATCTACTTCTGCTTCTGTCTCTGCTGGAGCTCCCCCTTCCAAAATTCCTTCAGAAAAGGCTAAAGGGGATTTTTTGAGTAAAAGGAAGGAAGGAAACAGTCCCTGATCATTCTTCTGCTATTCCAAGTTCTTCTCCACCATAAAAAATTTCAAAACTTTTGGATCTGTCAGGTCCATCAGATCCTGCACCATTTGAGACTAAATCACCAGCTCAGCATACTTCCTCCTTTTCCCTAGAGCCGATTTCTTCTTGGGTTCATTCTCCTTTCCTCCAAGAGACTCTAAGAAGAGGTTCCAGGCCACATTCCACCTCATAGTCTCTTAGGTCCTCTTAGAGCTTAACTAAAGCAGAAATCGACAGGATGATGAAGAAGTTTCTTCAAGTCATTTGTCAGTTGGGAGCTATATAGTCTTTCTCTCCTATCAGACCCATAAGCCTGCTGTCAGCCCTTACCCAGTTGCTGACTCCTACACTGATCTGACCCTAGATTTCTAAGCCATTGGACCTGAGAATCCTGAGTCTGTCTGTCAGATCCATAGGCTTGGCCTTCCTTGACTCCTACTACATCTCTGATCAGTAGGCTCCAACATTGTTAAAGATGGAAGGATCTCGGAGCCAAAGCATCAGTGTTGGATCTGGGGGCGTTAGGGGCAACTACAATGCTCTCGGAGCCTCAGAGCTGGAGAACTTGGCTCTGACTTGTACCTTAAGGCAAAACCATAGTGGTGCTCTGAATCATCCAGGGCAGCTGCCTTCAGCTTGTACCAGGGCAGTTCTTGCCTCCCTTGTGTCCTCAGCTTAAAAGGTAGTAGAAAGAGTTTTCTCTGCTTTCTCATGTAAGACATGCTTTGCTTGCGCCCCCTTTGGGTCCACCCACTTTGCAGCTGTCTACTATGGTCTAAGAGCCTATGCATCTTGTCACATCGGGGCAGCTGGCCCGTACAAGTCTTGAGACTGTTCTTATTCAGGACTCGCCTCACATTTCTGAGACCTCTCTAGTACATCCCACTGGAGAGCCCCCTCAGAAGCATGCATGCAAGAAGAGGCACTTGGATTCCCCACAGGAATCCCTAACGGAAGACACCGTCTTCAATGAGGAGGATTGGTCCCCAGGTAACCCCTTGAAGACTACTGTTTCAGTGAAATACTCGAGCTTTCGAGACAGAAAGGTGGTTGGTATTCTGATCCCCCTTTCCAAAACGTATTGGTTCTTGAGGCTTTTGGACTCGGCTCTGCTAGATCCTGGGTATTCCTCCCAGTGGACAAGGTGGTAGACCTCATTTCCTGCCAGGCATGGAAGGATCTGGATATCATGCAGCCAATCTCCAAACGATGGGATAAGTATATATGTTTCCACCCAAGGATTAGGCCCACTGGAGTAAGGTCTCCCCAGTCAGTGCCATGGTGGTAGAAGCAGCCACCAAGAATGAACTTGCAGATCAAAGTTCTACAGTCCCTTACCCAACAGAGACTCAAGGGCATTGGCCAGGTTTGGGAAGCACGTGTGTGCATCAGCAACCTTTGTCCTAAAGTCACTGAATTATTTGACGCATGTAACATGGTTTCAGAGGGACTTGATCAAAGGGTTTTCCAATGCCTTCTTTGGGTCCATGTCTGCAGAGGGTAAGAAGACTGTTTCTATACAAATGGCTACCCTACAGTCCCTAACAAATGCTTCTGTGAGGCTTATTTCACATACCTTAGAAGGTGCATCAAGTGCTATGGGTTCAGGAATAACCGTGAGATGACATGCATGGATGCGCCTCTGTGACTTTGAGCCTTTCAAGTTATCTTTCATCAATGCTCCCTTTGATCTTTTGGTCCCAAGGTTAAAGAAATCCTGTCAAGCAGTGAACAAGATAAGACCTTATCTGCCGTAGGATTCACTTTTCTGTGCCTCAAGAATGTGTACCCAGAATCAGAGGAGTGGCAGGAAAAATGTGGTTGCAGAAGTAGCAAGGCTTTTCCCATGACTCCTGTGGGGAACAGATCACCTGTGGCACAGGGAGAGGTCTACCAGTAGACAATGTCGTGTGGCAGACCTCCCCCGTGCCACAGGGGGGATGGGGGAAGTCTGCCACACGGCATTGTCTATTGGTTGACCTCCCCCCTGTGCCACAAGGGCACACGGGGGAGGTCTACCAGTAGACAATGCAGTGTGGCAGACAAAGCCAGCAAAATCAAAGTTTCAGAGCTCATCTCTCTGAGAAACCATATCAATGACCCTGAAGGGTTGCCTGTCTGCTGCACTCTGGAGGTAGTTGAGGGTCACTTATTCCTGCATCTACAAACTTGGACAGCCATCACCAGAGCTACATTGGTGCAGAGGGCCATCTTCAGAGGATATTACATACCATTTTCCCTGCAGCCCTCCATGACCCCCCCCAGCCATTCTACAAAACTTCCAGATGATTCACCCAGTCAGCAAGGTTGATTTTCCAGCTTCTAGGATCCATGGGATCTTCCTTAATGCTAATACCTATATAAGGTTATTGCATGAAAGTACCTTGTTGAACAGTGACAGTGTAATGGGTCTGTATTACCAGAATTTCAAAGAGCATGATTCTTGGTGGATCACTGCAAGAGATGTTTCTCAGGGCTGCCCTTGTATCTTTCCACCTCCCATAACCATAGTTACCATGGATGCCTCCCAACTAGAGTGTGAGGGCATTTCTTGGGAAGGACAGTCCAAGGCACTTGATCCAGTCAGGAAGCCAATCTTCACATCAGAATCCTGGATTTGAGGGCAGTCCTATTAGCATTGTAGGCCTTTCAAGATGTTCTCTCTCCTGGGATGATTGCTGTCTAGACATAAATTATGTAAGTTGTCTGGTACATCAACAAACAGGGGGGGATCCAAGTCCTACCCTCTAGGTTGAGAACGATGAGAGTTTGGCAGTGGGTGATCTCTTCCAGCCACTTTCTTCTGGTAACGCACATTCCAGGAAGGTCCAGTGTTCCAGCAAACAAATTGAGCAGGTCCATATTAGTTTTCCATCAATGGGGTCAACCATGCTGCAGCTCTTTGCCTCCCCATTCAATTCCAATTGCAGCAGGTACTACAACCTGATCCCCTCCAGAAGGGGAGTCATCAGGAAACTCTCTCATTCACAGTTGGCCCTGGGACTCCTGTACGCTTTTCCTGCTTGTTCCACTGATATTAAAATTCCATCAGATAACTTCATTCCAGAATTTCAGAGTAATCATCAGTGCTCCTATCTGGCCTTGACAAGTATGGTTCCCCTTTCTGTGGTCTCATCCTGTACACCCTTCTTTGATGTTGAGTGGACACAAGATATTCTCTCTCACACATCAGGAATGACTCATCCAGACATTCAGACCCTCAAACTGACAGCATAGTTTCTCTGCTTCCAGTGATGGCTAGACTGTCCAGGTTTTCATCTGTAGTTACAGGCAGCCTTATATCTTCTCAGAAAGATTCTACTAAAATTATGCAAAAGAGTAAATGGAAAAGATTCTCCCTTTGGGTGGCACAGCGATAAATAGATCCCTTTTCAGCACTCATTTCAGCTGTTCTGGATTTCCTTGCTTCCATTTTTGACAATGGTGACAAGTTATTCAACTTGAAGATTCAGCTTACAGCTATATCATATTTTCATATTGGACATAACCAATCCTCTTTGGTTTATTTATGTTTAAAGCCTTTCTTAAAGGTACAGTCTTAGTTTGTCCCTCCATTAAAGACCCTGCTACAACAATGGATCTGAATATTCTACAAGTTCCTTTTGAAACTGCAGCCAAGGTAGATTTAATTTGTTTTCATGGAAAACTGTTCTGATTGCAGTTACTTCAGTAAGATGAGTATCAGAACTCCAGGCCTTCTCAGTCTAAACCACCATATCTAATTTTCACAAGGACAGGGTTTCTCTCTGTATGAATCCTTCCTTTGCGCCTAAGGTGGCTTCAGAAAAAGCTATGAACCAATCAATGAATCTTCCAGTTTTCTTTCCCAATTTTTCGAATAAAGGAGAATGTATGCTTCATCTTCTAGATATGCATAAGCAACTTCTCCGTAGAACAAAAGATTTCAGAAAATCAGACCAAACCGGTTTCAAAGGTGACTTCAGCCAAGTGGCTTATTGATTATATTTCCTTTGTATACAACAAAAATGGACTGACACTTCCCATACTCCTAAGGCTCATTCTAGCAAATCAGTGGCTATATCTTCCTTTTAGACTAAGGTTTCTATAGATGACATTCATGGAGCTGCTACTTAGTCTAATTCACATACCTTTGCTGCTGACTACAAATTGGACATGCTATTTAGGGACAGAGCAGCATTTGGCTCCACTATGCTCCAGAGTATCCTTCCTTAAGGACCACCTTGGGTTTTCTCTACCTGGGGACTCTGCCCCATCAGTTGAAGAATGGATCAAAAAGACAATATCGGATATAAAAGTTATGTACTCACCATAACTATGCTTCTTTCTGTGTTGTCTGTTTTTGTCCTTTCTTAACTTCCCCCCTCCATCCCCCTTCCAATTTCACAATTTTATCCTATTTTTGTATGTTTCTAGTTCAGCTTGAGGAATAATAATATTCCTTGACTGAGGAGCTACAGCTGTTCTTGCCTTGTTCATCCTATATATGTAATTTTTACTTAACCTATTATATGATCCTTTCTCTGTCATGTAGTTATTACACACACTTTTCAATATGAAGTAATGACTTACAGAAGAGGATTATGGGTAAGGGGAGGAGCTGGAGCTACAGATCCAAGTCTCTAGAAGTTAAGTCAAGTCTGAGACCCCATCAGTTGAGGAAGAATGAAAACAGACAACACAGATGCATAGTTATGGTGAGTATGTAACTTTTATTTACTTTTGATAAGGTAGTACTGGAAGGCCCAGTGCTTGGGAGTAATGCATGCCCTCCCTGTATTCCTGTGGGTTTCCTCTGGGTGATCCAGTTTCCTCTCACATTCCAAAGACATGCAGTAGGTGGATTGAACACTCTAAATTGACCATAGGTGTGAGTGTGCTTGGGAGTGTGTGATGGGGATGAACTATGGAGGGCTAGCCACCCGGTGGTGTAAACCTTGGTTCTAGATGTTTGTCACTGCTGAAGTGACATCCCAACCCCATGTGTAAAAATGGGAAAAAGGGGCTGTGGATTGATGGATGAGGTCAGGACATCCAAGTTGTGGGCAGTTATGGTGCAGAAGTCCAGGACTTGGCTTCTTTCTTCATTTGTCTACAGAAAACTTGCAAAGGAATACTTTACAGTATTCTAGGGTGGGTGGTTCCTTCTTTAACTGGGACCTTCATTCATCCACTTTCGGATGGAAACCAAGAAGAAAAGAGACTTCTCACAGATAGTCCAGTGTGTCAGACTTAGCAGAAGACCTGACCTATTTTTCTTAGGATAATGTCTCTGTGGTGGTCTTGTTTCTCTGGTGCCCCACTATTAGATGTTCTTCTTGAGAAGACAACCTAATGATGGAACATTTTGCGTGGGAGCAAGGGACAAAGAACCCAAAAGAGGTATTATGAACCAGGTATACAACAGCTTATGCCTTTTCTGTAAAACAACCTTATTAAACATTACTTTTTAAAAAAAGTGACATCGGTATATATACAGTAACAGAAAAGAAAACAAACCTTACTTAATTTATGTTGTTCAGTATTCAGATGTTTTCCTTTTAAAAATTTCCATTCATTCCTGTGTTATATAAATTGCTCAGTTCCTGTCTTCCCACAATTTCCCTCCTCTTCCTCCTCCTGAATATTATTCTGCAGTTATTATTTCCATAAATTTCATTTATTTGTGTAATTTTCTCCTTCCATTTTCTGAAGATCTCACCTCTAGTTCTCTTACCCCCTTTAAAATATTCAGTTCTTCAGTTACAGTTGGTTTATATTTTGATTTCCATTTTTTTGTAGTTGCTTTTTTGTAAGCTGCGGTGGTGCAGCGGTAGCATTGTTGCCTCACAGCAAGAGGTTCTCCTTTTTAATTCTTGGCTGTAGCGCCTTCTGTGTGGAGCCTGCATATCCTCCCCACGGTTCAGTGGCGTTCGAAAGTCATCTGTAGAATGGGCGTGCCTTCATTGAAGGTTGGGCATCGAGCTGGCACCTCGGCACCATAAAAATCTACTGCCAATCATTAGCGGACCGGAGTTCCGCTGTGGCGACCCCTAACCGGAAAAAGCTGAAATGAAAGAACAAGTAGTTGCTTTTTTTTCAGCCAAAAGCATTTAACCTGGTAAAGCCTTACTACATATGGGCAGTTCAGATCCTATATCACAGCTCAAAATAAATACTTTCCTTAGTCACAACCATTTGTTCCTCCAGCATTTCTGGAAAAATACTCTCCGGGGAATTTTTAAAATCTGCCAACTAATTGCATTTCCAAAAAGACATGTTCCCAATTAACTCTGTCATTCCCATCACACCTCCAACATTTGGTGTCTACCTGAAGAAGAATTCCCCAAGGTTTGCTTGGGTTATAAAAATACCTATGCAAACACGTCTAAGCAAAAATCCTAATTTTCTGGAATTTAGTTGGATACTTGAATTTAATTGATTCTTATTAAAGTTTGGTTGATTAATTGGGGAGTGTATATAAAAGCATGGGTGTTGTGTGCACATTGTTCTGATGAAGTCTCTTTAGTGGAGAGGAAAGCGCTCAACTCGAATAAAGTGGTTGTCTCATTTGGATTTGTTTTTCTTCTTGCTGGCTTTTGGATTTAAAAAATAAATAAAATTTAAAACCTGCCAAGGTGGGGGCTATGCCCCCCACAACCACTAACCAAATATACCAAATCCAAGATCGCACTACAGTGTGGAAAAGGGCATATTCCAGACGGTGGTCAACTTGGTTTGCCCTAGTTAAAATTCGCATTCGATGAAGAACGACTTCTTTAAATAGGTGTTAGACGAATGGCTCTTCACTGAATAGCCATGCGATGAAATATCATAGACCCCATCTACATACCTTGTACTGACTTTATTTTTGATTGTGATTCTTTCAGCTTGCAAACTCTGATTTCTACTCTCTATGAAATGCATGCACATATTGTGTTTTTCACTCACTTTCTATATATCATTTATCTGTTGTCTTTATTACCCCAAACCAACTATAATACTCACTTTGTGTAAAAAATATGTATATGTTGCATTTTGTCATTCACTCTGTATGTCATGTCATGTAACTATTGTGTTTTCCCTGGTCTGAGACTGAAATGGGTCCAATGAGATCAGTGCTTTACTCCAGTTAACAGATTAAAAATAAACAAACATTAGTGACAGTTTCTGACTTTGTCTCCCCGTGGATAGTCATTTCCTTGTTAACATTGTCAAATGTTTGAATCCCTTCTACAAAGCCATACTGATCCATATCTGTCAATTTTGGCAACACTTTTACCAGTCTTTTAGCCATTATAGAAATAAACACTGTATAATCATGGTTTAAAATTGTAAATGGGCTTGAAGGGTCTTTACCCTGTTTCTTCTTAGATGCTGAAACTTCCCCCTTCCCTTTAAAACATTAAAAAAAACCTTCCAGATCATTATCACTTTTTTCTTTCCCAACTTTCACAGGAGTACTATAAAATCCTGGAGACTTCCCAATTGATTATACATCACCATTTTTATCTAATGTCTTCTTGTTTTAGCTATTAATTGTTGGGACATGTTTTCGTCTAACCTTATCATAATTGTCTTTCATAAATATTTTTGTGTGCTTTTTTCTTTGCTCCATATTCCTCTGATTTATACAATTTTTTAAAAAATTCTGAAATATCTCTAGTACCGCTATATGAACTCTGGTTATTTTTCTTATCCTATCCTTTCCAAGCTTGGCAGTAATTCTTATTTATTTTATGTATTGACATCTGATTACCAGGAAAGTCCAACTGGTTAGGTGTTCATTTTCAGCAGACGCTCATGGAGAAAAACTCTAAGTATTACAGAAACATTTAAGAACAATAATCTTACAATCTTCAAAAATAATACAGTAAAGAACAGTAAAAAAATCTACAGTTTTAATTATAGCAAATTAGACATAATGTGACAACTTAAAAATAGATACAACTTGTATGTCAATGGTTCATTGTTTAGAGAAATTTTAGCCAGTTTAGAGAAATTAAAGGCTAAGTTAGTGTAATCCAAAGCAGAATTGCAATATGAAGTGGGAGTCAAAAACAAGGTTGTGGCATATTTAAATTGAGAATAAGTGAAGAGAAATGTAAGTATGGAAGTGAGTGAGGAAGGGGTACTGGTTCATATTTAGGGATATAGTTTATCCTGGGATTGAGCAATAACAGAGACAGATTTTGGCTAGGAAGTCCTTCAGAAAGACTGGAGGGAAGGTATTGGCCTGATGGATACAGGTAAGGACTTCAAGGCCTTAGCAACATGGTATGAGTACAGACCATGCCCAGCAGAGTTGATAGGTTTGTGGACAGATGAGTTTTTGGTCACTGGATTGTAATGACCATGTGGGAACAGAATTGTGTAGAATAATATTTAGTGCTGGGCAAACAGATGGATGCTGTATAATTTTGTAGGTGATGTAAAAGCCATGTATATGTTAGTTGATGGGATAGTTTTTAACCAGGTTAAGCTTTTTAGGGCCCGAAAGGGTTAATTACTGAAAATTCAGCCACTTTGTTGTAGCATTGTTAACGTTTTGGTTTTGCTGATGCCTGGTGGTTAGTAAGGCTGGGAATACCATAAAGTAATGAGGAGAGGAGGTAAGTAGCGACAAGAGTAGTTCTAGATGCATTGGTGAAAAAGTTTTTAACTCCATAAACCAGCCCTATTTTTTGGTGATTTTTTTTTTTTTTTTTAAATGCAATTTTGTATATGCAGGTTGAAGTTAAAATTGTCATCCACTATTATCCCTAATAATTTTATATGAGAAGTGACTTCAGTGGTTGTATTATTAAGAGAGAGGATTTTAAATGCTATTTTATGATGCAGGAGGGATTTGGCCATGTGTTGAGAGTTACAAAGCCATGTTTCAGTAGCTTTTAAACCATAGTGTGGGTAAAGATAGACCTAGTAAGGAGATTTGAAGTAGACGTTTGCTGTGACAAACTGTGTCAAGGCTTTAGACAAGTCTAGAAATAAGGACGAGGCTAGTTTGCAGTTATTACTAATTTTATTGACAATATCTATACAGATTAGAAGAAGCCGCAGTGGTACAGCGGTAGCATTGTTGCCTCACAGCAAGAGATTCTCCTGTTCGATTCTCTGCTGGAGTGCCTTCTGTGTGGAGTCTGCATGTCCTCCCCGTGGTCGAGTGGCCTCTGAAAGACATGCGTGAATGGGCGTGCCTTCGCTGAAGGTTGGGCGTCGGGCTGGCAACTCGGCACCATAAAAATCTACTGCCAATCATTAGCAGACCAAAGTTCCGCTGTGGCGACCCCTAACCAGGAAAAGACAAAAAGACAAACAAACATCAATACAGATTAGAAGTGCAGTGTTAGTACTATGGGAAGGACAGAAGCTGTGTTGTGTGGGGGATAGGACTTCTTCCTGCAGGAGATGGTTTATAATGAAAAGCTTTTGTTCTGTGGAGTTATCAAAAATATTCCTTTCTAAACTCGTGTGTATTATCCAAACACTCCACTATTTTCCCTTTAGCATACTGGAATTGCTGTTTTTCTTTTGCTCATTTTTGTGTTCTGTTAGATTCTCCTTATTCTGTAATACTTTAACTTTTGTCAGTCCATCTGAATTCCTGTTACTTTTTTCCCATATGTTTGCCTTTTATTTTTATCCTGTAATGCCATTTTCATTTTATCCTTTTCACTAGCTGTCCCTTCTTAAGAAATTTACATTTGGCCTAATAATTCTTGGATCATTACTACTACCTATCCCTTAAATTCCTCTGTTTTTAACATGCAAGTATGGAAGTACTAGTGTCTCACTTTTACTTCATTATATGGATTTGTCCCTGATTCTGTTGAGATTGGACCCTGATTGGTTAAGAGCTACATTAGATTTCTGAAGAAATATGAGAACATTTGGTAAGGAAGATTTAACTTCAGTAGCAAAAAGTCCAACAGACTTTGCATATTACTCCCCAAGGTACAGTTACTGGGCTAGACTGGCTATATATTATATTTCAGAGGAGCATACATATTAAATTGAAAGCTTTGAGACATATGAGTTTAGAAAGGTTGCTCTTGAATATTTTGATAACTGTACAGCACAAAAACTTTTATTTTAGTTTCTATCTGTGTGTGTGTGATCTAAAGTAGTTATTGGATGCGTCTCAAAACTTTCAATGGTAGTAATAATGATCCAGGAGTTATTAGACCGACTTTAATTTCTTCAGAAGGGACATCTAGTGAATTGGATAAAATGAAAATAGAATTACAGGATAGAAATAAAAGACAGAGATATGGGAAAGAAGTAATAGAAATTTAGATGGACTGACAAAGGTTAATGTATTACAGAATAAGGAGAATCTAACAGAACAGGAAAATTAGCAAAAAAAAAGACAATTCCAGAGTGCTAAAGAGAAAATAATGGAGTGTTTGGATAATATACATGAGTTTAGAAAGGTTGTTTTTGAATATTTGTGATAACTCCACAGCACAAAAGCTTTTATTTTAGTTTCTGTTGGTGCATGATCTGAAGTAGTTATTGAATGTGTCTCACAGTTTTCAATTTAATATGCATTTCCCTCTGAAATATAATATATACCCAATCTAGCCAAGTTACTGTACCTTGAGGAGTAATAATATGTAAAGTCTATTGGACTTTTTGCTACTGAAGTTGCATCTTCCTTACCAAATGTTCTCATATTTCTTCAGAAGTCTAATATAGATCTCAACCAGAAGATTCAGGGACAAGTCCAGAAATAATCAAGGACATTTAAATGTTAACACTATTACCTTGACACAGTAAGATAATATGAATTAATATACATTTTATGAGCTAAAAGAAGTCTATAACTCTAATTACTATTGTTATTAAGTGCAGTTCACCACATTTTTGCCAACAGTCACCAGTTTTAAGAGGGTTTAAGAGGGACAGACCTAAAATTTGAGTGAAAATCAGGGGCATCCCTGAAAACCAGGAACATTTGAGAAGTATTCTTCCCTCTTATGTTATATTTTCCTTTCTTTGTCCTTAATACATCCTAACTACTGCAAATCAGGTGCGAGTACCCACCCATAAATAAATAATAATCTATTCTGAAAGCTTATTATTCTCCCAGAATTCTCTTAAACATAGTTATAGTCGCTTTAGATGGAATATAAATATATTTAATACTTCTCTGTGACAGTTAACACTTTTCCACCACAAATCTGCAGTTATGCCCCCTTCTATTACTATTAGATCCCCTTAGCAATCAGTAGTATTATTCCCCTGTTTTATCCATGGTATTCTGCTGAATACCACCTTTATTTTTTCTCTTGTCAATTTCATGTAAACATTTCTATCCAAATATGTGTCCTGCAGCTTTTCTATTTGTACCTACAATTCTTAATATAAATTAGTACTCTTTGCTTTTCGTCCATAACTGTAAGGCCATTTACATTCCATGTTAATATTGGCAGAGTTGCCATTATGCTGAAAAACTATTACTTCCTCATGTTGTATGTGCCATTTCTTTTAAATGTGCATGTGCTTGCATGCCCACACTAAAGTTTGGAAGGCTAATCTGTTTTGTGCTGCTTTCTTCATTCCCATTTGAACCTGTGGCACATTTCTGAAGACTTTTTGCTGCAGTTAATACACTCAAATTAAAACTGTTAAAAATGTTGTATTTAGTAGGAAGTATAAAATATTGCATGGTAACTATAAGAATCCATTAGAGGAGGTTAGAAAAGACTGGAGAAAGAGATTGGAAAGGCAGTGTGCAAAGGACCAGTGGGAGGACAGTTGTATGGTTCCCAAGTATGCAGCAAAGTCCAGAAGGTTTAGGATTTTTGCTTAGATTTAGTTGTGTTGGTGGTGTTATTTCCCAGGCAGACTTGAGAGATTTTTTCTCTGGGTACAAATGCTGGAGGTGAGACGGTAAAGAGAAAGCTAATTGGGGATATGTTTTTTGGGAGTGTAATGAGTTGGCAGATTTTAAAAACAAACTTCAGAATACTTTGTCAGCCAAGTTGGAGGAGCAAATGGTTATAACTTAAGGAAATAATTATTTTGAGATGGGATACAGGATCTCAGTTGCCTAGACATAGTAAACCTTACTAAGTTTAATACTAGTGGCTGTCAAAAAAGTTACTAGAAAATGGAAATCAAAATATTACTCAAATATTACTGACGTACTGCATGTTGTGCATTATACAGGGTCTGATTCCTTTAACCCTAATTTGCCTACTGTATGACCTTGAGCAAGTTACTTAACCAAACAGTGCTTGAGGGGAACTGGGAATTTGGACTAGGCTCCTCAGTCTTCCACCAGATTGCAAGCCTAGTAATTACCTATGAATCTATAAACAGATAACTGGAGGTGGGATCTTTATAAAAGGGGAGAAACAAATTCCATAGAAATAAATTTAATTTGTGTGAACAGTGCATGAAGAATAATCAAGAGGAGGAGTGAGGTTTAATGGATAGCAAGAGATTATCAACTTATGTAATGTTGGAGTGAATGGTAATTATTAGAGAGAAAACATAATGTATACTACATGAAAACAATAACTGACATTATGGTCAATTTTCTGTTAATTTATGTACACCTATATTGTTTCAAGTGTGATTTATCAAAGATGTTAAAAAAAAAAAAAGAGAAGGAACTACATGGACTATTGTGTTTCTCAGAGTCTTTAAATACTGCACTTAACTGTATAAGATGTGTACATGCACATGTGTGTGTGTGTGTGTGTGTGTATATATATATATATATATATATATATATATATATATATGAACACACACACACACACACACACACACACACACACACACACACACACACACACACACACACACACACATGAGTCCTATATATAATTACATACATATATATTGGGGGATCATGCCTGCCTTGTCATGTACTGGTATTTCTGTTTGCACTTCCATTGAAGTACTTTGGTCTAGTGAATCTTTAGTCAGTATTACTGTAAGCTTCTAGTAACAGTCCAGATCATTATGTCAATAGAACTGCAGTGTTTTGGAGTGTTGTGTTTTGAGGCTGTTGGTTTGTTTTGAGTGCTGTACTTGTGCAGTAGTGCACTAGGCAGTGGCATTGTGTGTGTGTTTGGATCATAGATCAGTCTGGGTAGGGTAGTTTCTAGATTGCTTGCTCAATTATGCAACCTGTGTGTGTGTGTGTGTGTGTGTGTGTGTGTGTGTGTGTGTGTGTGTGTGTGTGTTAATTCTCTACTGCACTGCCTTACTAATTTGTGCTAACCCCCTATCCCTGTCCCTAATCCTGCACCCTGCTTTAGAAAAAACTTATCTGCAATGCAAAACAGGCTCAAACACAGAAACATGCACCAAAAAACATCCACAGCTCAAAAGCTATCCCCTTTTCTAACCCTAACACCACTAACACATGCTCAAACACACTTCTCCTCTTTATAACAACCCACTTAACTGTCTACATTATGAACTGTCTACATTTTTACTGCAAATATTTTGATACTGTAGTTATCAACTTTTTAACTGCACTTATATAGATATACACACACACACCTGCTACATACATATACTTACACGTGCACTCACACATTTGCATACATATACAACCCCCCCCCCATGATTTTATAATATATATAATTGTGAGGTGTTGATGTGCAGCAGTGCTTGTCCCCAAAATAAAACATGTTATTTTAATGAATTTGAAGGATCAGGACTTAACGTATTGTTTCAGCGCATCAACTGACTGCAAAGTGAAAGTTTAATGAATTGTCATGCACTCTAGATATATATATACAGACACATGCACACACAATCTGTATGTGAGTGGTTATTTAGTATATTACATTTTTGTGATGGCAGAAGGAGACATTAAGCCTACCTAGTCAGCCTTTTAACTACCCTAACAATCTGCCTCCTGACATCCACTGCCTTCTAATCTTTTCACCTGTCCCTTGCCCCTCCCCCCCCAGAATGCTTAATTGGGTCCCTATCCAGCAGCAGCTGCAGTATTCTTTTCATTGGGTCCACAGCCCTTACCATGAAGAAGTGCTTTCTGGGATCCAAAGAGCAGTTCCCCCCTGCCTTTCCTGTTCATAATGCCCCCCTCACATCTCCCTGACATGATCTTTTATCCCAGTATTGTGTCCTTTCTGCCTCTTCTGGTTTCTACTTAGAAGAGTTCTAGCTCCTCTAGCCTATGGTCATGCTCTGTCCCTTCCATCTCATATATCTTTCTGAGAGCTTTCCTCTGAATTCCTCCCAAGAGCCTGAAATCCTTTTCCTTGTACATCCTCCAGAACTGCACATAGTATTAAAGGAGATGTGTTTTCAAGGCTTTTGAGATTAGAAACCTCATCTCTTTGCTGTTGGATTATGTTCTCCATGAGATGCACACTGAAATTGTATTTGCTGCTGCCAGTGTATTCTTACTCTGCTCTTGATGGGTCAGTCTAGGTGTGAGCAATGCTCCCAAGATCTTTTTTGCTCTGTTATGATCACTTCCAAGTCCTCCCAGCTGACACCAGGATTGTTGTCATTGTGCATTGCTTTGCATTAAGCTTCAGCTGTTGTCTTTCTTGTCCAGCCTTTCTAAATCCTTGGCTAGACTTCCTTGCCCCTGCCGTACTGTGCTGTACCTGTCTCTGTATCATCAGTACAGAGGGTGATCCTGTTGTGTATTCCCTCAGATACAGACCCCTATGGTACTCAACTAGTCATGCCACTAATACTAAATAGTTTTGGTCCTACCTCCAACCCTTTAGCTTTCCTATTAGCCTCTGTGTGGGGCTAAGTTATAATTGGTGAAGGCAAGGTAAACTGCATGTACCAGTGCTTCCCATTCAGGTTCACTTGCAGCCCAATCTTGAAATTGGATCAGTTTTGATTGACAGTTCTTTCTGGCTGTGAACCCACATTGGTTGCTTTCCTAGAAACTGTTGAAGTGCTACCAGCCTTCTGAATTGATTGATTCTCTCCATGAATGTTCTTGCTGCTTGTGGTTCCCTGCAGTTTTTTGATTTGTGTGGGTGGGTATGTGTGTGCATGTGCATTAATGTTCATTTGCCTATATGGTATATAAAGCACACATTAGTTTCTCCTTCAGCTGTTTCCATTATCTGGGGTTTGAGAATCCTTTCAGCAAATCTATTTGGCGACATTGGCTTGTGGGGAAGTGATATCTGGGTCTACTTCAAAAAAACATGAAGTATGTCCTGTACAGCTACAGTGTCCTCTGTAATAAGTATATTTGGTATCATGCCTTCCCAGCCCTGAAGGAGGAGACATTTTTTTCAGATGTTTGACCTGTCTCACTGGCTAGCCTTCTGAGAAATGCAAACTGATTAATGTCTCAACTGTTGCACATGTTCTTCATGTTTCACTGTTGCAGTCATTACATTTGGGTAGTCTGCTTGCAGGTTGCCCTCAGTTGGCCTGATTAACAAAGTATTGGGTCCTGCATCGATTGCAGTCCCTTCTTCCATGACGTCAGGTCATTGGAGTATAAAACATACAGCCGACGCCATTACATCAGTCTTTCTTCCCGTGCAGTGCCCGAAGCAGAAGCAGTTCAAGTGCCAGTCAGCCAACTCCTGAAATTTTCGTTTTCGAGTTTCAGAACCGAAGTCTTCAACTTAAAGCTAAGTACCCCGTTGGGGAAACTTTTTCTTGTTCCTTACCGATGTCAGTAAAAGTTAATAATTCCATTACTTGTGGAAAGAAAATACCTCATAAAGATTTTCATTCGTACTGTATTCCTTGCATAGGCCCTGACCACGACGTACCTTGCTGTCGGTTTTGTGCTTTATTTAAAATCAGCGCACTATCCGTCGTCGGTATATTTTTCCCTCTAAATAGTTCAGTTCTCGGTTTAATTATCCGGAAATGTCAGCTAGCCATCCGACTACCAGGATTCCAAAAAAATGCAAAGATAAAGACAGAGACAGGCCGCTGAGGTCCAAAACTGCTGATGACGCTTCTAAGCCAGTCACCAGTTTGCCGGTACTCAATGAGGTGCTTTCGCAGCCCTTGATACCCGCTACTTCTGATTCGCAGGCCTCTACTGAGACGCATTCGGAGTCCGGTATGCCGCAAGATACTTCAACTATGGAACCCGCAGATGTCTCTACCTTGGATGGGTCCGGAGCTGCTGAGCAGGCACCGGCTTCTGAGGGTGTATTCAGGCCTACAGACTTGCATATTAAATCGACACCTCCTTCATTACTAAGGCCTAAATCTCGATCCATGTCTAAAAAACTAATGCCCCGGCCACATGTTCAGGCCCCTATGCCTAAAAAACATATGATAAAAATGGCTGAAGATCTAATAACTCTAATCAGGGGTAGTCACCCCCCCCCCAAGAGGCCTAGGGCTGAGCTTGATTATGAATTTTCTGATCAGGATTCTGTTTCTTCTGACTCTTCTGATTACCTGGATTTGTCCTTACCTACTTATGAGGATTCTGATGCAGAGGATTCTATTCCCTCTGCTTCCCCTCCTGAGGATTTTTCTTTTGGGGAAACTTTACATACTTTAAGGGAGCATTTTCACTGGGAAAGCCAGGAATTTTCTGATTCAAAAAAGAGGCTTAGGGATTTCCTCCTTCTACCTCAGCATAGGCCTTTGGCTATACCTCCTGTATTAGACATTGTTGATTATGTTTTCTTGGAATCCAGTTTGGCCCCCGATTCCCTGCCTCCTGCTCCTAGTAAACCTGACAGATACTACAGGGTTCCTGAGTCCCACAAGTTCCTTTTCAAAACTCCTGTTACAGATCCAGAGACTATTTCTCAGGGGCCCAAGGGCATTAAGGCTTCTACTGCTAAAAATTCTACCCCTTCTGATAGAGACTCCAGGGCGCTGAATAGATGGGGTAAAAAGGTTTATACTTTTGCAACCTTGGCAATCAGAGCTTTAAACTGCCAATTTCACATGTTAAAATATCAGCAACATGTTATTGGACTGCTTAAACAGAAAATGATGTTGATTCCTGACTGTGTGGAAAATAAAGATTTACAGGACTTAATGAATTCTGCTGAACAAGTTGGAAAACATACTGCAGTGTGGTTTTGATTCTTTAGAGGCCTCTTGCAGGGCTGCTGTTACTGGGTCTGTGCTTAGAAAGCATGCTTGGCTTAAGGAGCAATCTTTGCCTGATCATGTTAAAGCTAAATTGTTGGATGCTCCTTTAAATCAGAACCACCTGTTTGGCAACAAGGCTGAGGAAGTTCTTAAAAAGATGGAAGATAAAGCTAAATCTTTGCAAACTGTTAAGGATTTTTTTACAAGTGCAACCTCCTAGATTTAGTAGGCACTGGCCTACTAAGAATTGGTCCTTTCCAGTCCCTTCCAGGTCTTCTCAAGCCAAACCCAGACACAGCAAAAACCCCAGGTTTCAGTCCCAGGGGACTCTCAGAACTAAGCAGTGGGGGGCCTCCACTTCCAAATCTGGAAATAACAAGACACCCCCCTATGGTAAACAGTCTCAATGACTTCCTTTTGAAATTCCCAAGCACTTATCTTTTGACCGCTCCTTTGGGGGGAAAGATTGCTCTTCATGTAAAGAACTGGAAACTCATAACCCAGGACAAATGGGTTTTAAATATAGTGTCCCAGGGATACAGATTTCATTTCCACACGTTGCCAACACCAAATGGGTGGCCAGACCTGCCCCCAAATCAGTGGGCAGAGGCTCAAAAACAAGTATTTCAGCTGGTACCAGAAGAGGAAATGGGACAAGGTTTCTACTCCAGACTTTTTCTGGCACCCAGAAAAGATGAATCATGGCGTCCAATCCTGGGCCTGTTTACTCTAAACACCTTTCTGGAGATTCCAAAATTCAGGATGCTGACTTCACCAATTACTTCCTATGCTAGGCAAAGACGCCTGGTTGGCAACACTAGATTTAAAAGGAGCATACCTGCACATCCCAATCAGGGAATGTTGCAGAAGATACCTATACATCAAAGCAGGCTACACGTATTATCACTTCTCTGCACTGCCCTTTGACTTGTCTACGGCATCCAGGTTATTCACAAAGTGGCTGGCTCCAGTTATTGCATTTTTCAGGCAAAGAAGTATTCAAATATACCCATACCTGGACGATTGTCTAATTCAGGCAGAAAGCCAGGGCATACTTTTGAATCAATCTGGCATTTGTAAAAATGGTTCTAACTTGTCTGGGGTATACCATAAACGAAAAGAAATCACAATTAGTACCCTGTCAACAAATTAAATTCCTGGGAGCAAGCTTGAATACAACCTCCCAGATGGCTTACCTCACGCCAGAAAAGCAAATTTATTTGGTAACCTATTTCAAACAAGTGGGCACAAAAACCCTGCTATCTGCAAGACAAATACTGCAAGCCTTGGGATTCATGGCCTCCTGCATTCTTCTAATTCCATATTCAAGACTGCATGTGAGGAAACTACAGCGGTATCTAAAAAGCCTATGGAGTCAACATTCTCACAGCCTGGAAACAATGATTCCTGTCATACCTTACCTGCGCCTAGAGTTCCTCTGGTGGGCAGAAGCCTGCCACCAAAATAAGGGACTACCATTCACACTACCCCCTGTCGCCCAAACCCTAACAACACATGCATCAGACTATGCATGGGGGGGCTCGCCTGGCAGGGAAGTGCATTCAGGGCAAATGGAACCCAAGTCAAATGCACCTACATATCAGTCAAAAAGAAATGTTAGCTGTACAGAATGCTCCGACAGCCTTCAAGGACTACATTCTTTCAGGACAAGTAATGGTAAAGACGGACAACACCACGGTTATGTGGTACATAAACAAGCAGGGGGGTACACATTCTTACCCCCTCTGCAGACTAGCCATGGCATTGTGGAACACAGCCTTGAGGTACCAAGTGCACCTACAAGCTCAATTCCTGCCATGAAAATTAATTACCCTGGCAGACGGACTAAGCAGAAACCTCATGGACCCACATGAGTGGAAACTGGAATCAAGGATTTTCAACATGTTGACAAGCGAATGGGGGAGCCCAGACATAGATCTATTTGCCTCCCTCCAGAACTACCAGTTGGACAAGTTTTGCACAAGGACTCCCCACAAACAAGCCTGGAATGTGGATGCTGTGTCCTTCAGCTGGAAAAACCTATTAGTCTACGCCTCCCCCCCCTGCTGCCTCTGCTCTCCAAAGTTCTACTAAAAGTCAAACAGGACAAACCAAGGATGATCTTGATTGTTCCTGACTGGCCGTGCCAACACTGGTACCCCCTCCTGCACAGTGTGTCGCAGTTATCTCCATGGCACCTGCCTCAGACCCCTTCCCTGCTGTCTCAGCAGGAGAACCAAATTCTGCACCCTCAGCTTCCAACATTGAACCTTGCAGCCTGGCTAATCACTTAAATTCACTCTTATCATCCCTCAGCAAACCTGTGATGATGTCATCTTAGAGGCAAGGAAGCCTATTACTACAAAATCCTATTCTGAAAAATGGAAAAGATTCTGTGCCCGGAAGCAATCTCAAGGGATGAGCACAGCAGCGCACAATTTACCTCAGATTTTGCAATACTTAACTGAGATGCTTCACAAGGGCCTGCCTTTTTCCTCCATTAAAATCCACGCCTCAGCCATTTCAGCTCATTATAACACAGAACCTCCCCTCTTCTCTCATCCTCTGCTCAAGCAGTACCTCAGAGGGGCCAAAAACTTGAGACCACCCAGGAGAGCTCCGACCCCTGCCTGGGACCTTAACTTTGTATTGGAGAAACTCACTCTTCCTCATTTCGAGCCAGCTGCTACTGCAGACTTAAATTTCTTTCTTGGAAAACAGCTTTCCTTTTAGCAATCACTTCAGCTAGAAGGATATCTGAATTACAGGCCCTTATGGCAGTGGAGCCTTGCATCATCTTTCATACTGACATCCATGCCCAAAGTGGTATCCAGTGTGGCTCTTAATCAGTCCATTCATTTGCCAGCCTTCTTTCCCAGCCCACAAAACAAAGGGGAATGGATTCTGCATTCCTTGGATGTGCACAGACAACTTAGATTCTACTTGGACAGGACTAAACCTCGAAGAAAATCTGAACAACTGCTGGTAGCATTTGCTGCAGGGGCAGAGGGGAAGGCTATTTCAAATCAAACCATTTCTAAATGGATAAGCCATTGCATTAATTTTTGCTATAAGCACCATGGAAAACCTATCACCCACGGGATCAGATCTCACTCCACCAGGGCTGCATCTACTTCTGCAGTCTTTCTCAGAGGTGTTCCTACCCGGGACATCCTAGAAGCTGCTACCTGGAGTTCTGTACATACTTTCACCAAGCATTATCATTTGCCAATTTTCTCTAAATCCAGAGCTGGCTTTGCCACTGCAGTCTTGCAGGGCCTTATAGCTGGCCTTAATGCTCTCTAAACTCCTCCTCCTCCTCCCAACCATAGCTTTGGGAATCTATCCAAATGTAATGACTGCAACAGTGAAACACAAAGAACATAGTAAAATTGTGTACACTTACCATAAATGTAGATGTTCGAGTATATTCACTGTTGCAGTCCTGGTTACCCACCCTCCAGCCCCCTAACTTCTTCTGGCTATACCTCTACTTTCCTTTACTATGCTTAAAAGCCTTTTTGGTGTATTTGCTTTTTGTTGGAGTTATACCTTTGTGTTTTTATGTTTATTTGCTCCCCATTAGGGGGGCACCTTACATCTAGGGCAAGAAAAACTGACGTAATGGTGTCGGCTGCATGTTTTATACCCCTGACGACCTGACGTCATGGAAGAAGGAACAACAACTGACGCAGGACCCAAGACTTCGTTAATCAGGCTGACTGTGGGCAGCCTGCAAGCAGATTACCCAAATGTAATGACTGCAACAGTGAATACACTCGAATGTCTACATTTATGGTAAGTGTACACAGCTCTATTTTGTCCATACTGTGTGCTGTGAAACTGAATACTACATTAACAATTACCCTAACTTTGATGATCATATTGTGACTATAAGCAAAAATTGAAATTGCCTGGCTTTCGTAATCCATCTCTCAAGAGTTTTGAAAAGTAAAAGTAAACAGTTTTAGGAAGTAAAATTAGTAGACAAAGGCATAAATCAGTGTGATGGTAAAATTGTAAATTGTTAATATAGTATTGCACTGCAAATCACTAGTCAAGTTTTTCTGAGAGGTTTCAGTAAGTATTCTCCATCTTCATTCTGAATTTAAGTTCTGCTTTACGTATGTTGTATCTCCAGACCTTGGCTTTCTAACCATGCCTAGGCCCAAAGATATACTGCAGGCTGGCAACACTGAAAAAAATGTTTACAACTGCAAGCTGTCTCTGTAGGGGATGATCCCAGGTAAGTGATTTTAACTTCTATTTCTTCAATGGATACTTTTATACTGGGAGTAAGTGTATCACATAGCTGCCATTGTGATTTTGATTTATAACTATTAGTTTAAATTAAAAAAAAAATGAGTAATCTATGTTTTTCTGTCTTAAAAGGACATCATGAATTACCTGTAACAGCCCCAGTGCAGATCTTGGAGAAGTTTCCAGAGAATTTGCCAAAGCACCCTGAAAATGTGATACCTACTAACACAGACAAAAAGAAGTTTGAAGAGGTTTGCATCCAACCATATTAATACATTTTGTTTTCAAAGTGCATCACAACATGAAAGTATTTGTAATGAGTGCTATTACTGTTATAGTACAGCTGTAGGACAGTCACTAGCAGTTAGTAACTTGACTGTTAATGGCACCCATGAGCTTCCTCATAATTGAATTGCACTAGTTGTGTACTCCTGGGCACTTCAAATATGATGTCATGGGGCATGAGAACAGATATTCATTCAGTATTTCAGCTTCCTTGTGTCTATATATTCCTGAAGGTGTCATGCATACATTGATGATATCAGTATAGAATAGAGAAATAATTTGTCATATTTTACAGCCTTGCTGCATTCTGGGGGGAGGGGGGGAATTGCTAGAAAGAGTTTCATTTTTTTGCATTTCAGACAAGAACCATTTGTAGTAGATTGTTGGGCCACAATGTTTACCAGCAAAAGTAGGTGTGAGGCCAGGTCTGCAAGACAGCAGCCCCATCAACCAGGGAGGGATTTACAGGACTAGGAAATGGAAGAGTGGCATTGAGGAGCCATTGCCAGCTTGCTTATCCAAATAGGGTGGTGGGTTATGTTCAACTTCTCTGCATCTTCTCATGGAAACCAAGTTACAGCTTGGTAAATGGGCTGGACTTTGAGATGGTCAACTGACCCTACCATAAGTGCTCCACACTGTATCTGAGTTTCATGTCTGAGAACATGTACACATTGGCCAGTATTGTTGGCCACTCTGAGGTAATTAGTTCACTACCCATGAGGGGAGTTGACTGCATGTTAAAAATGACAGCAAAGATGAAAATTATGCATTCCTTGATTACTTTCCGGTTTGGTGTACTTAACATGGAGTATTTGGTCATTTGTCCCCCCAACCCCATAAGTATCACCGGTGTATGTTGCAGGTTAAACTTTTGAGATGGGAGTCGGTGATGGATCAAAGCTGATGGGCAGAATGTCACTGGACCCAGAAAAAATTACCTTTTCTCAGCTTCACGGTCTACATAGTCTCATTCAAGTGCACGTTTTTGTGTCATCTAGCAGTACAGGGGACTAGGGCTGTGAGCTGTTTGATTCCCTCAGCCTTCATTTCTCTGCTTGTGTGGCTGAGGAAGTCACCGAACCAAACAGTGCTCTTTCACAGTTGGGAAACTGGGCTAGGTTTCTCAGTGGTTCCCTAGACCACTTCCCTAATACCAGTCTGTGAAACTTTTCCTCACCTCTTCCTGTATCCACAGTAACTGCATTGCTGGTGCCATCAGTGGAATGAAGCTATGTACATCCCCTTTACATGTGAAGCATATTATTTTCTTTTGTTTGGGAAATCATTTCTATTTCACATGAGTGTCACAGAGTGCCTTGTAGAGTACTTCCTTTATTTAGTCTGTAGAAGACTCTATGTTTACATGGAACTGGTTTCACAATCACAAAATAACCGTGAGTGCTAAGAAAGTATCAGGAATGCTGTTTTACACAAAACAAAAGCCAAAGAATGTTGGCAAGCCTTCAAGCAAAGGTATGTAGGTATTACCTTAGAGCCAAACCTTTCCTTTCATGTGCACTCTGAAGCAATAGTTAAAGTATTAACTGCTGAAACTTTCATACAAAAATACCCAACTTGCTCACAACTGAAGCCAGGCAGGCTGTAGCAATTAATGTGCTTCTCACTAGACTTCAGTATTGTCTCCTTATAATTCACTTCTCTCTGCTCAAAATACCTCCCTCATTCAAAGCACTGAAAACAAAATCGAGTGATTCAGGACTTCCTCGACCATATAAACAACCTAGCCAACTCTAGACAGACACTGTTTTGCCCAAAATGTAAGTAAATCGCTTCCTGTAATATCATGAACAGTAGTGCTGCTCAACACATTTACCTTCAAAATTTTACTTAATGGATATTGTCCCCCAATCCTAAACAAGTTCCAGTTCGGAAACCTGGGTTACACTATCAGACATACCTCAGCTGTCCAGAATTTTGCAGAATGTCCAGATTTTTGCCTTATATTTTTGGTCTGCCTTTCATAAAATTTGTGGTTTTCTTGCAAATCATTAAGGACTAAAGTCACTAAATAATGACAGGCGTTTGAGTTTCAAACTTTATAGCATTCAGATAATGCATACTAATGCATGCCTGTTATGTTAGCAACTTTCTAAAGTTGAAAAGAACAGTATTTAAAATCTATCCAGAATGTGGGCCTTTGTACCTCTATTATTTTTGCCTTTGTCCACGATTGTAAGACTAAGAGGTTGACAGGTGTGCTACCAGGAATAATGGCGGTATTCAGCTCCAAAAGCCACTATTCACACTTAGCTTATGTGAAAGGACTGTCCCCATAGCAGCACCAGTGGTGTGGCTTGACATCACAGAGAACATCAGAAAACCCAATAATTTACTTTCATTTAAGAAATCCCTTCGAGCCCATCTTTTTAAGCAGAACAAATGTAATTGCTTTAGAGACTTAGACTAAGGCCTCAGGGCATAGACCACCTACCACCTGTAATGCTAGGCGTTGCTATAATTTGCTTTTCTGATGATTTCACAACAGGTGGGGACATAATTTTATGATGTGTTTCACAGTATGCTTGTTGTATTTCTATGCTTTGCCACATTATCAATGGTTGCAACTGTTAATGAATTAGCTAGCGGATGGATGGTTGCCTTGATTATTATGTCTTTGTTTACTGTCGGGAGGGGTGACTCTGCCATGCACTTTATATTATACTTTTGGGAGGGGTAACTTGGCTAGACATTCTGTGCTATACTTTGTACAATTGTTAACTTTTCTTCTTTAATAAAAGTGGTGACTTGTATGACTTCAGCAATCAGCTTATGATACTTTTGGGGCACACTGTCGATGAATACTTCCATATTAGTCTAACTGTTATGTTTTTTCTCTGCACCAACTTAAAAAGTTATTGTTGTGGTTGTCTGCTCACTGCAGCTGTATTAGTTAAGTAAGTAAATGTTTATGCCATTCATATTATTTCTGATGTAATGGTGACATTCATATTTCCCTTGTTGCAATATCTGTTGTTAACAAACCATAAATAAGTAAATACATTTTCCCATTTCCTTTAAGCATATCCCTTCTCATGGCCTCTTTGATCCTAATATATATATATATATATATATATATATATATATATATATATATATATATATATATATTACATTGAATGTCAGACAGTAGTGGCAGCAGTTTTGCAAAATTAAACAGTAGTGTTTGGTCACTGGCTTTATTGTCAGTATGTTAAGAACCTTTTGTATGGATTCTGATCACTGTTTGAGGGAATATAGTGGTCCGTTAAGCTAGCATCAGGATAATGTTTAACTCTAACTACATGATTTTGAATTACTGTGTCCAGCATAAGAAGATGGCAGCTAAAACTAATCAGATACTAGCTTTACAAGGTTGTACTGAAGAGGTAAATTGTTAGTTAGACCTTGCTTATTGTGCAATATATTGTCTCATTGTCCACCATAACCTCTTTGGAGGTATTGCTACATAAACAGAAATTTATTGTAACTTCTTGCTCTGGTCACCAGCATGTTTGTGTATGTTGTTTCTTTTGGATGCTTTAAAGTATTTTTCAGAGGTCATTTCTTAAGATGTTTGCAAAATAATCCTTTAGATTCAAAATATAAGTAGCTTTCAGTGTGGTTCAAACTCAGTTAAAATCACGTAAAGGTAATAAATTTCACACATTTTTTTTCTCACTTTGTTTCAAAGTCCTTCTTTCAGCTTTATTTAATTTCTTTAAAAGCTTATATTAAGTCTAGCCATTGTGTTAATGCAGTGGTGTATAAAGTGATCTGTAAGTGAAATGTATTCATTGTATTCCCATAGCCTTATAAAGACATACAGAACAGTAAAGTTTTTGCATACATTCTATAACTTTTTGTCAGACACAACACTAGATATGTTTACAAACGTACTTGCATACGTTCCCTTCTAGCCTGCCAATATACCAAAACAGTTGTTCTCATAATGTGTCCAGCTGTTAAAAATATCTAAACTAGTGTTTGCTTTAATGTAATTTGGTAGTATATTCCATGCATCAGTTACTCTGTCAGAGAACCGGTTAGTACACTTCTCATTCCTATAGAATTTTCTGCATATATTGTCTGATGATCCTCTACTACTTTTTTGATAACCCCAAACATTCTCAGAAGTAAATGTCTATAAATGCTCTAAATACCTGAATAAGGTCTCCTCTTAAATATCTATGTGAGACACTGTACAAGTTCAGATATTTGTCTTTCATAATAACTTAAATTTTCACATCCATGGTTATCTTGGTATATGTCCGCTGTACTGTTTACAGTTAACTTATGCTTGTTTTGTTGTAAGATTTTCATATTGTTATTCCATACTCATTTGGATCTAATATAACAAACAAACACTGACTTCATCATTTCTGATTTCCTAGACTTTATAAATCTTCTTATACAACATATAGTTCTATAACCATCATTAACCAATCGGTTGATATAATTAGGACAACTCAAAGCTGGATCTACCCATACACCCATGTCCTTAAATGAATCCACAGTTTCAGTCACTGTGTGCTGTAAGTATTCACCTATCAATTTATTTCTGCTAAATCTCATATGCTTAGTTTTTGATGTATTTATCAGCATATTAGTCTCCTGTGCCCGAATGGTCAATTTAGTCAAGTTCTTTTGCAGACATGCCCTATTTGTAACACATGTAGTCAGTTTATCCAATTTCAGGTCCTCTGCATATAGACTTTAGAACATCTCAGATGAAAACGCTAGGTCTGAAAGATGCAATCTAAACAAGTAAGGGCCTAGGGTAGAGCCCGTGAGACACCTTAACTGTAACTAAGAATTTTACCTGTCCAATTGCTGTCTGATACTTGCCATATCCTATTTATAAGCCATGTAACTGTCCATCTTATCAAGAGTACATCAGTACCTACTTGTTTTAATTTATTGATCAGTGTTTTGTGTATGACCCTATCAAATGCTGAAGTTGAATCTAAATGACATCACAGCACAATTTTTCATTCATAACTATTATATTGTTATAGAACATCTTGTTACAGTCCGTAGTAGATCTATTTTCAACATATGCATGCTAATATATGGTTTCAAGTTGCAACCTTTCCATTTCTGACAATAATCTGTCCAGTATAACTTCATTATTTCTCCACAGCATGAACGTAAACTGTGTATGGGTCTGTACGACTCTGGATTTGTCCTACTCCCCTTTCCCTTAAAGATAGGCTTAACAAGTGCATGTCTCCATTCTTGAGGAATCTCCCCATATTTATACAATCCAATAAATAACAGACATACTGGAACTGTAAGTTCATGCTGAAGTGTTCTCAGGTCATTTATCCGAATTCGGTCTCCTCTCTGTGCTTTGTTTGGATCCAGGTTGCTTAGTTCTTTTTCAGTATAATCAAGTTATCACATGTTTACAAAATCTTATGTAGAACTGTTAGACTTCATGGAGATGGAGATAATTTGTGCTAGGAACTTCAGATACTGAAACCCCACTCGGTCTTCCTGAGAACACTGGAAAATATGAAGGTCTCTCCGAACACCATTATACTGGGCGACTTCAACTACCCAAACATAGATTGGGAGCATTACTCTAGCTCCAACACCCTTGCCCAAAAGTTCCTAGAATTCATAAACTCAAATGCTATGGAACAACTTGTTACCACTCCCACAAGAGGGGAAAACATACTGGACCTGATCATCACCAACATGGGGACTCTATGCTCCAGACCAGAAGTGTATCCCTCACTGGTAAGATCAGACCATAAACTGATCTCACTGGATATTCACATCCCAACCCCACCCCCTGCCCAGAAAACCACAGTGAAAAACTTCTCTAAAGCAAATTTCACACTCCTCAAAACCGAGGTGGAATCCTTCAAAGCCCCGGCCTGTGGAAAATACGGCCCAGACTGCAGAATCCTTTATAAATGCATTCTATGAACACCTTCAGGACTGCATGGATCATGCAATCCCAAATAAAACCAAGACCCAATCCTCCAAAGGCAGACGACCTGTCTGGTGGACCCCAGCCATAAACAAACTATACAATAGAAGGAGGAAGCTACTACATGATAGAGCAAAATCCCAAAAAGGGAAGGCATCTCTGACCAGTATTAGCAAAAAACTAAGGGCACTCATAAAATCGTCAAAGGCCAGCTTCGAGAGAAAAATTGCACAGGACACTAAGGATAATCACAAGGCTTCCTTTAGTTATGTTAGAAACCTGGGTGGGAATTCCCAGATATGCTCAGAATTAGTCCAAAATGACAAAAAATACACTGATCCCACAGACATTGCCAACATCCTAGCTGACAGGTTCAGCGCAAACTTCTCTCCCCCCCCCTCCCCACCAAAAGGGCAAATATCTATCCCAGCAGAGTGCTGCCCCCCTGACATCTCAGATGCTCAGGTGGGAGCCGTCCTCCAAAGCAAAAACACAGCATCAATGGGACCAGACGGTGTCCCAGGCTGCGTCCTACATGAACTCCAAGAAGAGCTAAACCCAAACATAAAACTACTGTTCAATCTCAGCCTTACTACAGGATATGTACCCAAAGAGTGGCGTACAGCAACAGTGGTCCCTCTCCACAAAGGTGGTGCCTCAACGGACCCTGGAAACTATCGCCCCATAAGCCTGACTAGCTTGGTCTGCAAAGCTATGGAAAGGATCATCATGGACCTCATAAATAAAGATATTGGGGACCTACAGACACTGGATCCTACCCAGTTTGGCTTTGTTAAGGGCAGGTCCTGCCTCTTAAACCTGGTTGACTTCTTTGAAACAGTCACCAAGGCCATTGACGAAGGGAAGGTGGTCCACACAGCCTATCTGGACCTCGCAAAGCCTTCAATACAATACCCCACTCGGGCATTATAGATAAGCTCACCAGCTTAAATATAAACCCCTATGTCATTAGATGGGTTGCAAACTGGCTCAAGGACAGAACCCACATGGTTAGAATTGCTGGAGCCATGTCAGACTCCAAACCAGTTACAAGTGGCGTCCCACAAGGCTCAGTCCTGGGACCTCTCTTGTTTGGTATATATTTCTCGGAGGTACAGGCCAGCACGGAAGGACTGTGGCTGACCAAGTTCGCAGATGACTGTAAACTGGGCGCCATAATCGACTCTCCAGCCGACACAAGCATCCTCCAAAAGGGCCTCATAGAAACAGACAACTGGTGCCAGAGCCATGGCCTCAAGCTAAACGCCAAAAAGTGTATAGTCATCCCCTTTGGCAAAAACAAAGTGCCCACAAATTACCACATAGGTGGTAATCCATTAAGTACAGAAGAAGTAATTAGGGACCTGGGGACCCAAGTTGATAGCAATCTCTCATTTGACAACCACGTGGCCAAAGTGGTTAGAAAAACATTTTATATAGCCCAACTAATCATGAAGGGATTCACATCTAGATTAGGGGAGGTCATCATGCCTCTTTACTCATCCCTCATCAGGCCCATAATTGAGTACAATGCCCCTTTTGGGATGTACCTTACCAAACACCTGCAGCAACTGGAAAGACCCCAAAAGTACCTCACCAAGAGGATCAAAGGGCTCAAACAGATGCCATATGCTGCCCGGTTAAAGAAACTCCAGCTCTACTCAGTGGCATTCCGCCTGCTCAGAGGTGACCTGTGCCTGACGTATAAGGCCATGTCCAACCCGGAATTAAGGGACATGCTGCACCTCAAAAAATCCAAATCCCATCGAGCTACACGCTCGAGAGACTTGAACCTCAGCACTGAAATAAATAGGACATGCTGGAGGGACAGATTCATAACCCAGAGGCTCCCTTCACTCTGGAATAAAATCCCAGTCCAGGTTAGGCAGAGTCCCTCATTGACTCTTTTCAAGAGGAATCTTGAGTGGATGGGAGATCATAGGTTTACCCCGGGTATCACTTCTGTGTCACTGTTAGACAGAGGCACAGTATACTAACCTCGAAAAAGGGCATAGCAAAATTAATTTAAAATGGGTGGCGAAAGCCAAACATACTCTGGCTAGGCTTATAAATGCCCTAGGGCAGATAGCCTAGTATGAACCTATGAAATTAACTTAGATTATATTGAAAAAGTACTATGCAAACTGGACCCCCAAGCATTGTGAAGGGGGGAGATGAAATTAATAGTAATGATCTGAGGCTTCATTGTGAACTTTTAGTATCATTACATCTGTTATTTACTAGGTAATTTAAGCAAGAAGAAATTGCTTAAGTTTAGTCAAGGAAAAAAGAAATCGGACATACCCAGAGTCATACAGACCCACAAATCAACTCTTTCTTGTTGTGGAAAAAAATTGAGAAGGCTATTTTGATTAAATTATTATCAGAACTGGAAAGCTTGGGACTTGAAACCATACATCAGCATACATATGTTGAAAATAGATCTATAACCACCTGCAACATGATGTTCTAAAATAGTATAATAGATATAAATGAAAAAGTTAACAGATGTAAATGAAAAAAAATGTGTTTCCATGTTAATTCATTTTCAGCCTTTGTCAGGGTCGTATATAAAACACTGATCAGCAAATTAGAAAAAATTGGTGCTAATATAGTCTTGATAAGATGAGCACCTGCATGGTTTAAAGTAAGGCATAGCAAGTGTCATACAGTAATTGTAGAAGTATTTACAGTAATTGTAGATTATAGTCAGGGTGTCCTACAGGATTGTGTTGTAGGCCATTAACTGTATAGGTTGTATCTTTCAGATATTTATATCTCTCAACCTGCAGACGTTGAAAATAGGGTTAAAGGCCAAAAATCTGGACATGTAGTTAGCATACAGTGTGAATACCAAATAGCATACAGCTCTTCCTACTTCCAGTAGGAATGTGTAATACTTCTCATATATATGCAGGCTTAAAATAAACAGAATGACAAAAATGATGGAAAAATAATCAGGACATTGTCAAAGAGACTGTAAAGTTTGTAGACATTAAAGGAAACTCCACCCTCTCCTACAGTTTAACCTCAGTCCTTAGGTTGCTTTTCTCCATATGATATGGTTCCAGTATGATGTAGGTACCAGAAACCTGCTTGTACTTTATAAAACTTTCATTTGCTTGCCTTGGAATCGAATGAAGGGAAAAGCCACCTATATTTTTTAAGCTTAACTTCTCACTCTGCAAACAAATTTGTCTCTGACTGCATAACATACCACAGGCAGAGATCTGTAGAGGTACTGCTGTCAATCCTAGACAGGCAATTAATCCTGCTCCTATAAAAAAAGGCAGAAAGCTGTGAGACTATTTTCCACTGTCTTTATTGCAGAGAGGAGGAGGCAATCTTAATACTGATTCACAGCTGCTTCCCATGTAGCCGTGCCTTTCATAGCAAAACAAAGTAGTTAGGTCAGTTAGGGATTTAAAAGGAGTTGTCACCTCTACTGACAAATTTACATAAGCAGCATAAGAGCACTGAAATGCTAAGCTTTGAATATTGGTTATTTATACTTTTGTATATATTAAGATGACTTAAATGTAGCATCAGAGATTTATGTGACATTTAGAGGAAACTCAGAAAATATTTATTCTTGTAAAGTATCAACACATTTACCATTTTCAACAGTTTCAACAATTTTCACCCCCCTAAAGACAGGACAAAACTGCCCAAATTAGGACTGTTCTGCAGAAGAAAAGACAGCATCCTTATCAACTAGGTACACTGATACTATTTAAAAAGGTCTTTTTATGCTTTTTGTGACATTCTGCCAGAGATGGATGCATATCTAGTACACAGATCAATGTTAAGACATGCCTACTGACTTTGAATCAGTCCTTACACATTACATTATGTTCCTCTTAACAGTAGTAATTGTCAGCTGTACATGATGCAGCAAGGATCATTTATTGCAGTGAGAGTTTTCACACCTCAGGATGAGAGGGTGGTGGAAGGTCTCAGTTCCTTTAGCGCTCTAAAACAATCCCTTTACGAAAGTGTGCTTTTTGACTACTTTCTTTTGCTGGAAGTAGCTAACCGATATTTAGAACATAAAACAAGCTTTGACTGATGTGCATAAACGAGGCTTACTCCAGGAAATGTAGAAGCAACTCTGTTACAGAAGATGTGTTAGATGACAGTGCTTAGTGCTTCACACTCCTGCCGTTCTACCTTAATGGCTTGAGAAAACATCACTTATGTCTAGCATGACTCATACAAACAGGACTTGAAATGTGTTCTGGGAAGAAAGAATGAAAGCAAGAAAACAAGATCACGTTAACCTGGCAGGCCCATCGACTGCCATTTCGTGGGAAACACAGTAAAATCTTAAAAGAATGATTTTTACCCATTAAAATAGTCAAGAATGCAAAGATACAAAGAAAAAAAAAGTTTTTTTTTTTTTTTTTTTTTTTTTTAGTTCTAAGATGGAACTTTCCTTTAAAAAACTGCATGATAAATGCCTTATCACACAGGGTCATTTATTTTTGATTCTGAGAAAAGGGAGATGTAAGGTGCGTCCTCCTGTAAATTATTGGTGCCACTGGTATGGTGGTCATGTATCTTTTTTTTTTTTTTTTTTACATACTACACAACTTCATGAAAATGGTGGATTCAGAAAATTGTATGACTGCAAATCAAGCTTGCAAATAGGGACGTACCTCTAGAAATAGATGCATCCTGTAAATCAAAATAGAAAATAGGAACATCATCCAAAATGTGGACAGTTCAGATTTTTTTTTATCTGAGAGGTACTGTAGTTTGTATGCAGATGACTTGAAAATAAGAAACTGATTACATCTTAAAGATGGGTATTTCTGCAAAAGAGATTGAATAAGCTGACCTTTTCTGCAGAGGTTAATATGCTGATGAATACATCAAAACCCAAGCTTATGAGGTTTGGAAGACATATATTGAAGGGTGAATATTTAATACAGCACACCATGATTGATATTGTAGATTCAATTAAGAACATGGGTTTAGGGATAGAAGAGTTTTTTTCTTATCTTAACCAATGAATTAATAATAGTTATAAAACTATAGTCTGCATAGAAAATATATAAGGTCTAGGAAAAAAGAAATGATGATTTAATTGTGAGCTACATTAGACCCAAATTAAGGTTGTGGAATAATAATAATCGTCATATGGAAACATTTTAAGAAAACAAGCATGAGTAAATTGGAAAGAGTACAACAGAACTATGCCAAATTATTATAAAATGTTGAAGTATCTGAACTTGTACAGTGGCTTATGTAAATACTTAAGAGGATACTTTTTCATATGTGTGTGTGTGTGTGTATATATATATATATATATATATATATATATATATATATATATATATATATATATATATATGCGTGTGTGTGTGGCATTTACAGAAAACTACCTCTGGGAACACCTGAGGTTATCAAAGAGTAGTAGAGAATAATCAGACAATGTGTGCAAGAAACTTTATAGGAATGAGAGCTCTACTAAGTGGCTCTTTGAGAAAGTAGCTGATACATGGAATAAACTGCCAAATTATACTAAAGTAAGCATAAGTTTAGATTTTTTTAATATATTCATACCTGTTAACATACAAACATTGAAAATACATACAAAGACACTTGCAAAGTAGGCACATCCAGCCAAAAATCCAGACTGCAGTATTTGTAACCGCATACAGGATGCAGAATTCAGCCATTCATTTAATAAATTCAAATATGTATAGAATTTTCAAATAACACTTATTGTGAGGATGAGTGTGTTAGCATATTGGTAGGCTAGATGGGATTTACAGCCCTTGCCTAAAACATTTGTATATATGTAACAGCCTCAGCTTGCCAGTTGAACCACTTGACTTGCTAAGTAGGTCAGATAACCGTACCAAGGATCCTGAACTGAAATCTGATTCTTTTAATCTAGTAGGCCAGAAAATCCTAGAATGTCATACGTAACCAAGCAGTAGTAAAAAGAAATGCATTTCACATTACTGTAATTTTAAAAAGTACTAAATCTGTTTTAGTGTCCAGGATACCAGCACCACAGAACTGTGTCCGAATCCATATATGATCTGTTGTCCCTGGCTGCCATAGTGTCGGTTTAAAGCAATATAGGAAGATGTAATTTTCCCGAGTATGTGTAGAGAATGAGACAGGCAAAAGTGTTGTGTAAATCCAGTTACATTGGAAAAGACTGAAGAAATCTTGTGTGTTGTCTGAGGCCTGTGACTGATTTGTATAACATGGATAGTATTCTGACTGCTTAAAGGTTAATATTAACTCATAATGCAGATTATTATGAAGATTTGCTCAAGCTGTGATCTTCTGGTTTACAGGGTTGCCAAGTTGCTTGGGGAATGCTGGAGTCATGCAAAAATACCATTCATTATCTTATGACCTCAATAATTGCTGAATAATTTGTGTTTCACTGAACAGGCTATAAAAATGGATGAAGAATCACCTGAAGAGCTGCACACTAATGTGGTAAAAGATATCAAAGAGATGCCTTCTCGGCCTCAGCTCAGACCTGAAGCCCCTGTCGACTCTGTGTTAAAGGATATGGCCACAGTCACATTTTGTACATTTTTGCTGGCAGGCTGGGTAGTGTTTGTTATTACCTACCCAAAGGTAGGGTCAGTTTTACTACACAACTTTATTACATTTCTGTTGTACAATAATGCTATTTCTAAGTAGTACTGTAGTTTATGAGACTGCAAGTGATCCACATATTTGACTTCACATTTATATATTTCTCTGTATTAACTGTGTCTTTGTGTTGGTCTTTCATGTTTCAGCCATAACCCAAGCTCCCAGGAGGAGCAGAGTAACGGCTATAAACAGTACCAAGGGGTATACATGCATACGGGCAGATCATTTTTTCAAAAGTATTTACACAGGACAGTTTTCAATACAAAAGATGTTATTGCCATCTTTCCTGGATAACACTGTTTATGTACAGCAACTCTGAAGATGGCAGGATTTATATAATTTTATTTTTCCAGAAGTTATTATATGAGGCAGCTTTGAAGACAGGAATATTTGTAACACCTAACAGGATGCATAAGTCAGTCGTGCATGTAGTAAATTCAGATATGTATAGAATTTTAAAATGACAAAGTATTTATAATAATTAAAAATGATAGTATATTTCTTCCAGATTGACTAATGCATATAACGAGATTGTGTAATAAGATGCAAGTGGCTGGCACCAGTCTGTGAAACTATCGGTTGTCCCCAAAGCACAATACATTCATTTTCTTTAAGCAGGTGCTCCTTTTAGCTAAGTATTAAAGCTGTTCAGAATTTTCCAAGTAGAGATTTGTGGATTTCCTAGATATCCCAAGGCTATTGAATTGTATGGCTTATTTATGCAATGCCAGTACCCTCCATCAGGTTGCAAGTCATTTCTCCTGGAGGGACATATCAGTCCTACCCAGAATAAATTTGTGAATTTCCATCTAGTCATTTACACTGTATTTAAAGAAAAAAAAGTGAGTCATTTAGCTTAATATGCAGGGCAAGTATATTCCAGAGGTTAGAGAAGCAATGGTTTATAAACCTGTCCCTCCATCATGTTTTATTTATCTTGTGGTGACTCTTTAGGTCTCTTATTCTTTTTTTTTTTTTTTTTTTTGCTATAGGTACAAGAGATGTCCTTGCATTTCATTGTTCCAGTATTCCTTACAATAGGGATCCCCTGCCAAGGCTGTCCCAATGATAGGCCAGTATACCAAAGCCTTTAGTTTGCTAAGACTGCACCATATACATACACATGCTCTCCGCTTACAGAGTAGGGCATAAAGGTGACGTCCAGATGCACCATCCTCAGAACTTCTTTGCCTCAAGTCCAAACACCATCTTTGATCTCAAGTCTGAATGCTTGCTTTGTTTGCTGGTTCACCAAGACATTTTAGATAAGTGCCCCACTGGGGTTTTAGTCTTACTGTTTTTCCTTGTTTCTGCTGCTTATGGGGTTCATGTCATCCAGAAAGGGTAAATGCCAGTATGGGAGGCAGATTCTACATAAAACCATCACAAACTGTGTTTATTTTGTCTAGGTGCTTCCCATGTCCATTTATCCAGTTTTATTTGCCAGGCTTTCATTCCAAAGACTCTGCATAGTCGTCTTTCCTTTTTGGCCATTTATTTAAAATATCAGTGTCTTAAGCTTTTGACAAAAGATGCTATGGAATGAACTTCTTGCTCCGAGGGTCAGGCGTCTGTGAAAAAGGCCAAGAAAGCTTGGTCTGATTCTTTGGCTGTGGCCCTCTGCTGAATGTCTCTCTCTCAAGGCTAGTGAAAGCCTGGAAGATTGCCTGGCTCCTGGGCTAGATTCCTCTGCTGCAACTGCTTTGGAGGCTATCATGGATCCAGCTTCAAGCACATCCCTGGAGGCCTTACAGACATCCACTTTGGATATTCAAGGGGAACTGTGGCTGATTATCATCGAAGGGCCTAGGGGTGTTCCTCGGGTTTTGGTTAGGGAGGAGGTACTGACTAAAATCATAGAATGTTGTATGGGGGTCTGAGCCTTCTAAGTTTTAGAAAGCTGACGTCCCCTTAAGGAAGAAACAGAAAAACTAAACCTGTTTCTCCTGCTCCTAAGGACCCACAGAGTGAATGGAAGAATTTGGCTCCAGGTTTGTTTAGTGCGCTTATGGCTTTGAAGCCACCTCAAGGAGTTTCTGTTCCATATCCACCTTGGTTTTATACTTCTCTTAAGAGGCCTAGGGAGCAGGATTCCTTTGAGGAGAAGCAGGATGAGGAATCCCCTGCCTACTATTCCCATATTCCTTCTCTCTTGGACTGTGGTTCTGAGGAAGAAGAGTCCAGTAGTCCTGATTCTCCTTTTGAGGAGATTTCCTTTGGGGACACAATTTCCAGAATGATGGAATTCTTCAAATGGGATTGTGCCCAGGTGTCTGAGTTTCAGAAGAGCTATTACAAGCTTTTGCAGATGGACACTCCTAGATCTTCTGCTGTTCTTCCTGTCCTGGCTTCCTTGTTGGATGTCTTTTCTGCTGCATTTCAGGCTCCTGATTTATAGCCCCCTTCTCCCAAAAACCTCTGATAGGTTTTATAAGGTGCTTGATGATTGCACGTTTCTTTATAAGTGCCCATCAGCTGACCCTTCTGTGGTGTCTGTGACATCTGACAAACCATCCAAGTCACTGCCTTCTACAAAGTTGCTTTCTTCTGATAAAGACAGTAGAACTGTGGAAAGATTGGGTAAGAAAGTTTATACCTCAGCAACTCTTGCGTTTAGGGCTGTCATTTATCAGACCATATGACAAGATATGTTTTGGCTCTTCTATCTCAGGCTTGTCAGGTTATTTCTAATCTTCCTGACTCTGAAGGGAAAACTTCTCATTGTTAGGGACGATTTCTCAGGTGTCTCGTCATTCTATTAAATGCAGTTATGATGTAGCAGATGCCTCTTCTAGAGCTACTGCTTTTAGCTCTATACTGAGAAGATATTCCTGGCTTTGGCTTCAACATTTGCCTGGTGATCTTAAGGCTAAGTTGATGAATGCTCCTCTGGATAACACTCGTTTCTTTGGTGGTGGTGCTGCTACTGCTGATTTATTAAAGTCCCTACAGGAAAATGGTAAGGCTTTACAAGATTTAAAACATATTTTGTTTCTTCTGTGCCTAAATTCCAAAGGAATTACCCTAATAAGCCAGCCTTTGTTCGTAGGCAGTCTCGCCCTCGCCCAAAGGTAAGGGTGGTAGAAGGACTCCTACTGCTAAGGCTACCCAGACTTCTGTAGCTCAGAAATCTCCTTTTCCTGACAAACCAGGTGCTGTCTAACTATCCTGTACTTCTCAGCCACATTCCTCTTTCTTGTCATCTTTCACTGCATCTTCCTGGTTGGGTAAAGATTACTCAAGATTTCTGGGTTCTTTCCATCATTCACCAAGGGTATTACATGGTCTGGAAATCTCTTCCCCTTTTCATGGGCATTCCTCAGCCCCCTCAGGAACAATTGGCCTTTTTTCCAGAGGTACATCAGGGTCTTTTGACTCAGGGAACTATTCAGGAAGTTCCGATTTCTCAAAGGGGTAGGGGTTTTATTCCAGAATGTTCTTGGTCCCCAGGAAAGAGGGCACTTGAAGATCCATTCTGGATCTCTCTCACTTAAACACCTTTCTGAAGGTCCCTTCCTTTCAGAAGTTGTCCCTTCAAACCTTGTTTTCTATGCTGCTTCCTCAGGCTTTTCTAGTTTCTGTAGACATCAAGGATGTTTATCTTCATATCCTCATATCCCTATTCATCCCCTTTTCTCTGTTGCTTCCTGACGTTTTCAGTTCTCTGCTTTTGCACTTTGGCCTCTCTGCAGCCCCAAGAGTATTCACCAAATGCCTTGCTCCTGTGATTGCTGTGATTGCTTTTTGCAGGCTAAGGGGTTGCAGGTCTTTCCTTACTTAGACAACCTACTTTTTAAGGCATCCTATCCAGAGATTCTACTGCAGTGTCTTCATTTTACCATTTCTCTCTTGTAAAGCCTAGGGTTCACTATAAATTTCCAAAAGTCCTTCCTGACTCCCTTCACAAGATCATATGATTCTGGGATGCAGGATCCAGAATGTTCCAATGCCGGCATCCTTGCCTCTTCCCAAACCCTTAACTTTCATTGCCTTCTTTCAGTCCCTGCTTCATTTGGACTGGATTATAGACAAGGAATTTCTAAGAGGTCTGAATTTCATTGCCTCCACCATTCCTGTGCTCCCTGTAGCCAAACTCCACAAGAGAAAGCCTCATTGGTTTCTAAAGTCAATTTGGCTTCAGCATTCTCATCCTCTAGATTTCTAAGACCCTCTTCTTCCATGCTTCAAGCTGGAAATTCACTGGTGGATTTGGCAGTTCTCACTCAATCCAGGACTTCCTTTTCAACCCTCACTCCCCTCTCAGGAGCTGTTCATAGATGCTTCTGACATGGGATGGGGGCTTCCTTCGGCTGTTTAAAAGTGCAGGGCTTCTGGTTGCTTCAACAAAAGAAAGACCACATCAGTGTCAAAGAGATGAGAGCTCTTCTGTTGGCTCTTCAAGAATTTCATCCTCTTTTCTTTCCAGGGCCTCTCAAGGTACTGACAGACAAAACCATATTATGTGGTATGTCAACAAGCAAGGGGAGGCAACAAGATCTTATCTCCTGTGCAGGCTAGCACTTCAAGTGTAGGAGCTAGCTATCCAGTATGAAGTGACTCTTCAGGCAGTTTACATTCCCTCATGTCAGAACCTTGTGGCAGACTCTCTAAGCAGGTCCATATCACAGTCCCACAAGGGGCCGCTTCACAGGGATGTGCTTCCGGGCATTGTCCACCAGTGGGATACTCCTCAAGTACATATATTTGCCTCCCATCTGAACAGACAACTTCCTCTTTTTTTGTGCTAGAGCCGCATGTCCTCTGGTCTGGAAGTTGGACACCCTCTCTCTTTCTTGGAAGGGGATGTTTCTTTGCCTTCCCTCCCATGACTCCCTTTCAGCCCGGACAACATTGGTTCCCTCTTCTGCATTTAGCCAAGAGTAGTCATCAGAAGTTACTTTACAGGGTTCATAGGTAGGTACTAGGCTATTGGCCCAAGGGCCTGCATAATCCTAGCCAACAAGGTTCCCTGGCTTACGCCACCCAATAAAGTTATTTTCCTGTGCCACTGTCGAGCAGAGACACAGAAGTGATCCCCGGGGTGTATTTCCTATTTCCCATCCACTCATCAAGATTTTTCTTGGAGTGCTAATGAAGAACTTTGCTTGACATAGATGGGTAGCCTGTTCCAGAGTATGGGAAGTCTCTGGGACAGGAATCTATCCCTCCAGAATGTCCTGTTTATTGTGGTGACAAGGTTTAGGTCCCTTGAGCGTGTAGCTAGGTGGGATTGGGATTTCTTTCGGTGTAGCATGTCCAACAGCTCTAGGTTTGACATAGCTTTATATGTTAGGCAGAGATCACCGCGGAGTAGGCGATATGCTACGGAGTAAAGCTGGTGTTTTTTGAGGCAGTCAGTGTAGGGCATTTGTTTGAGGCCAGTAATCCTCTTTGTGAGGTACTTCGGTGGCCTTTCCAGCTGCTGCAGATGTCTTGTGAGGTACATTCCAAATGGGTCTAATGAGTGTCGCGTAGAGGGGAACAATGATCTCTTTTTTTTTTTCTTGGATGAGAACCCTTTTATGATGAGGTGTGCCACATAGAAGGACTTCCTGACTACTGTGGTGATGTGACTGTCAAAGGAGAGACTACTGTCCACCTGGGTCCCAAGGTCTCTTATCACGCATTCGGTGTTAAGTAGATTGCTACCTATGTGGTAGTTCATGAGTACAGAGTTTTTACCAAAGGGGATGACACTGCACTTTTTGGCATTGAGCTTGAGGCCATGGCTCTCTGACACCAGGCATCTGTCTCAGCGAGGCCCTTCTGTAGGATGTCCACATCATTTGGGGACTTGTCTATGACTCCTAGTTTGCAGTCATCTGCGAACTTCGTTAGCCAGAGGCCTTCTGTGTTAGCCTGTACTTCAGAGAAGTAGATATCAAACAGGAGAGGTCCCAGGACAGAACCCTGTGGTACTCCACTTGTCACTGCTTTGAGGTCAGATTTGGAGTCTGCAACCTTTACAGTGTGGGTTATGTCAGTGAGCCATTTGGCAACCCATCTTGTGTCGTAGGGATTTATACCTAGTTTAGTGAGTTCAGCTATAATTCCAGAATGGGGGATAGTGTTGAAAGCCTTGGCGAGGTCAAGATAGGCTGTGTGAACCACCTTACTCTCATCTACGGCTTTGGTGACTGCCTCAGAAAAGTCGTTCAGGTTCAGGAGACATGATCTGCCTTTCACAAACCCGAACTGGGAGGGATCCAGAGTTTGGAGGTTACCAATGTCTTTGTTTACGAGTTCCATGATGATACGTTCCATGGCCTTGCAGACCAGGCTCATCAGGCATATAGGTCGATAGTTCCCAGGATCAGTGGTGGCTCCCCCTTTGTGGAGTGTGATAACTGTTGCTGTGCGCCATTCAGTGGGCACAAAGCCTGATGCGAGGGTATTATTGAACATGGTGCTTAAGTGAGAAGCCAGTTCGTGTAAAACGCAGCCTGGGATTTTGACCGGTCCCATGGATGCTGTGTTTTTGGCTTTAGAGAGTGCAGCTTTTACCTGCGTAGTTGTGATTACAGGGACTCTGCATTCTTCCTGTATAGATATGGGCCCTTTAGGGGGTGAGAGGGGGGTAAAGTTAGCACTGAAGCTATCTGCCAGGATGTTGGCAATATCAGTTGATTCTGTAATTTTCTTGCCTTTGTGCTGTAACTCACAGCAGATCTGGGTGTTGCCATCGAGATTCTTGACATAGCTATAGAATGCTTTGTGGCTGTCCTTGGAATTAGTGACGATTTTTGTTTCCGTAGCTAGCTTTGGAGGATCTTATAAGGGATCTCAGCTTCTTACTGAGGCTGACCAGGGAGCTCCTCCACTCATGGGATTTTACTCTCTTTTGCAACAGTTTCTTCCTTCTAGTGCAAAGGAAAACAAGATACACCAAATGTCTTTGCTTGAAACCAACAAAATTGCAACAAAAATCACCATAAAATAGCAAGGACAAGGCTCCAGTTTTCTCAAAGTCAGAACTGTTTATTCAACAAAATACACAAGTGCATTCACTAATGCTTCTTCAGGTGTGCTTGTTTGTAAGTAAAAACACCTGTTTATATCAAAAAACCATTAATCATGTAACCTAACCAATTAATCATTTAAAAAGACATACATCATTTATACATTGTATAAAAATACTCTAACAAAAGACATAATATAAAACATTCTAAATTACCATATTCCCCTTAGACACATTTTACGGAATAGACCATTGCGTAGATGATCTTGCTGAAAAAATTTAAATGTTTTATATTATGTCGTTTGTTAGAGTATTTTTATACAATGTATAAATGATTTGTCTTTTTAAATGATTAATTGGTTAGGTTAATGATTAATGTTTTTCTGATATAAATAGGTGTTTTTAATTACAAACAAGCACACCTGAGGAAGCATTAGTGAAAGTGCTTGTGTATTTTATTGAATAAATAGCTGTGACTTTGAGAAAACTGGAGCCTTGTCTTTGCTATTTTATGGTGATATTTGTTGCAATTTTGTTAGTTTCTTCCTTCTCCTGTTTATGGCAGGGGACCATCAGGTTGGCTTCCTTTTTTGGAGGATAGCGTCTTGGTTCTGTTTGGGATAGCACGATCCATGCACTCGTGTAAGTGCTTATAGAGTGCATTTGTGTAGGATTCAGCAGTTGTAACTGTATTGTCCATCTGCATGGGTGTCATGAAGTTCACCACTTCTGCCTTAAGAAGCATGAAGTTGGCTTTGGAGAAATTTTTTTACTGTGGTTTTCTTAATGGGGGGTGGAGGTGGGATGTGGATATCAAGGGTGATTAGCTTATGGTCGGATCAGACCAATGAGGAGTTGACTTCAGGTGTGGAACACCGGTCACTCGTGTTTATAATGACTAGGTCTAGGATATTGTTGCCCCTGGTGAGGGTGTGGATAAGTTGATCCAGTGCATTGGAGTTTATGAATTCCAGAGAGCGTTGAGCTAAGGAGTTGGTACATGAGTAGTTTTCCCAGTTAATGGTGGGGTAGTTGAAGTCACCCATTATTAGGGTGTTTGGTTGAACCCTAATATTTTCCAGTACATCAAGAAAAGAGGAGTGGGAATCCTGGGGCATGGTGGGGGATCTGTAGCAAGCTACAATTTGGATTGCTGTTTTGCCCAGAGTTAGTTGCACTTGGATAACCTTGGATGCATTATGCTGAGCAACTAGCCTGGAGGTGTGGATATCCTTAATGAATATGGACACACTCCGCCTTTGGTGTTTCGATCCAGGTTACATGGCCGAAAAGTGTGGTATAAGTTATAGCCTGGTAGTGCAGGGATGCTCTCTGAAGCCTTGAACCAGGTCTCAGTCACTGCACAGATATTGATGTTCTCCATTTTAAGGAGTGCCTCGAGTGAGTGCATTTTGAGATTTAGACTTCTAGCATTGAGTAGCATTACCCTCAGTTTTTGCTTGCCTTTTCCTGTTATGGTGGTGAATTTGTTATTTGAACCTTGCCTAAAAAAGGCACTATAGGGGCAGCAAGAGCCTTGGCCAGTATCTGGAATCCCAGGGGCGACAGGTGCAGGCCATCTGTGGCAAAGCTTCATGGTCTGTCGACCATGTCATCCCAAGCAGACAGATACTGGATCCCCTTAGAATGACACCAGAAGCTTAGCCAATTGTTGAAGTCAGTCATTTTGTCCTTGTACTGCGGTATCATTCTGGGAAATGGCAGAATGCTACTCAGGGCTAGGGTCATACCTGCCTGGGCTACAAGATCGGAGAGCTCTTCCATGTCTCTTTTCATGTAGTCCAGGGAGGTACATCTCAGGTCATTCACACCAACATGGACAATGACAGAGTCATATTTGTACTTGTTGTGGAGTGACCTGAGTGCATGGGTTATGTGGCGGATCCTGGCACCCGACAGGCAGCTGACAGTAACCTTCTCCTTGTTTAGCCTCGTGAGTGGAACATCAGTGTGCCTGACTATAGAGTCACTTATGATTAGTGTGTTGGGTGTGTTGTTTTGCCTTATTGGCTGTGGTTGAGTGGCACACTGTGTCTGTTGGCTACGTGTCATTTGGGTTGTGTTGGGGGATGGAGGTTGCTTGCGTTTCTGCTTTGGAGGTCTCTGTTGCTTAGACAGATTTTTATTGAGAGCCTCCGTGAATGTTTTTGTGTTACTATGTGTGGAGTTTGGTGGTGTAGATTTAGTGTGACTGTGTGATGAGTGTGGTGTGGTGCAAATGTTTACCTTCTCCTCCTGACTGTCAAGTTCAGTCTTGGTTGGAGAGAGCTTTACCTCCAGTTTGGCTAGATAAGTGCATCTCTCAAAGGTTGTAGTGTTGGGTGGTAGGAGGAGAGGGTTGTCTGTGTACATGAGGCAATTTCTACATTGCCTCAAGATGCCCAGATTCATCAGATAGGAGAGAACACTGGGAGCTGACCCTTGGACATGCCTGAATAAAAAAATATTTTCCTCTAGATAAGTGAGGAAAGGGAGTACAAGAGTGGTGGACCTACTCACACAAGACAAGGAATCTCTCATCCATCCACACCTGTCCACTCTTCAACTGACACTGTCAACTGACACTTTGAATGATAGGATTTTGATTCCATATAGACACCTTTTTTTTTGAGGGCGTGCTTAGGGTCTTGCCAGGAAGCCCAGCACTAGGAAATCCTACTTATCTAAATGAAAGAGGTTTTCTGTTTGGTGGTGTTCTCAAAAACTGGATCCACTTTTGTGGATGTTCCTTTGGTTCTCTATCTCTGAGAATTGCTCAGTGCTGGGTTGGCATAACTTCCAAGATGGTTGTACATTATAATAACAGCTTAATTCTGGCTCTCCCAGTGTGAAAACAGAAACTTAGCAGAGAAAGCCAGTGTACCTGGATTTCTGAATAAATTTCAGTAACTGACTAATGCACTGCCTGGATGCCATGGAAAAAGAAATACAGAGGACCTGAAGGAAAATCGGCTACAAAAGGTGACGAAAAAACACTGACTGGGAAAAGTACTGTAGCTGTTCAGCAAAAAGAAGTGCAAGCTCCAGACGTGACTTCTAGTAACCTAGAGGAAAGTATAAATCAGTTGCATACAGACCTGACTAAAATAATTTAAACACTGATGAGTATATCAACTCAAACAATAAAAGGCTAAAAAAAATGGGAGAAGCTTTAAACAGATACTCAGATGAGATGGTAAAACTGCAAAACTCAAGAGGTCAAAATGAAGAAAAGGCTGGCTGAATGAGACTGAACAAGAAGAGATGTTTCAAAAAATAGTAGAATTATAGGACAGACCACGTAGGGAAAACCTGGGATTTTCTGCTGTACATGGGAAGCTGAAAGGAGCAGACTGCATTAATTTCATGAAAGTACAAATAAGCAACTGGACTGGTATTCCACAACAGGAGCTAGTAATTGAAAGGGCACATTGTCTGTACGTTCCAAACCTGGCTATCAGAAAACATAGACCTTTAATAGAAAAAATGTAATCTTGCCAGCAGGAGTTGACTCTGACAAAACTGTGGCAGAAGGGCAAAGTACTAAAAGTGGGAGACAACAGAGTGTTTGTGGAGAATACCTATTCATTGTACACCAAGCAAAAGAATACATTTATTCCATTATATAGGGAATGTCGAGAAGCAGGAGTGAAATTCAAACTGCTGTACCCAGCTACCTTCCAAATATCTTTCCCTCAAGGAACAAAAACATTTTTTGATGAAGTACATGCTAAGGAAGAAACACAAAAGTTTGTCCAGCAAAAAGTGAGCTGTGAAACAGAAGAAGTGTCTGCTTCTTGCTCTTCTGGTAATACAGACCACAGAGAGACTGTGCCAGTGAAATATTTCCTAGTGTTTCAGTGGAAAATGCTTGATAGTGAGGAAAAAAGCACAGGAATTGACTAGAAGAATCGAGAATGCACTGGAGATGAAGCAGAGGCAGGGTTTGGGAGATGGAGGTGAACAGAAATAGAACAAGAATATCTGGAAATATTGGACCTTCTTGAATATTGTAAAATCTTTTTTCTAGTAAACAGTCCAGTATCTGGTTCTCATGACACTAGCAGACAATCTGATAAGGAGAAGTGGCTTGGAGAAAATCTTTTTTTTTCTGAAAGTGGGAGAGCTATAAAGTGGGAGAGCTATAAAGATAAAGAAAAAACATGCAGCACTTAATAGAATCACAGGCTCTACCATGCGTCTTCACATGGATAAACTTTCTGTTTAGCTTGAGTTTGTTTGCTGCTGTCAGTTAGGAACTTTTGTTCCTATTAGGAGGGAAAAACCTCAGTATTTGAAGATGTACATAGTTTTGTGTGTTATTTTGTGTGTTATTATTTAGTCCATTTTAGGGGGTATTGGGTGTGTATGTTTTGTTTGAGGGTTTTCAATAAAACAAAAAAGTTCTGTCAGATGTGACATAGACTCAAATGGAGGTGACAAGAAATAATTGTATAAAAGATTAACCTGCCAAACAGTGCATGATGTAACACAATAGCCGGATGTAGACATTTAAACATAAAGCTGTTTTATATATAAAAGAGAATAATAATCTCTCAAGAATGATTCTTTCTATAATGCCTTTAAAAGTTAATGGTCTCACAGATAAATACAAAAAAAAGGGTATTGAACTGTATTTAAAAAAATGTAGAGTGCAAATAGCTATGCTACAGGTGATGCACTTGGAAAGAACTGAACATGTGAATTTGATAAAAGAAAGGTTTTCAGGATGGTTATTCAGCAGAATGTCTGGGGAAAAAGAAGAGAATGAGTACTTTAATTGAAGAGGAGCTTCAATAGTAATAAAAGAGGAAAAAAAGACAATAATGGTAGATTTGTCATACTAAGGGGCTACTGGCATGTATTTATACTGCACTGAAAACTGCTATAATGGAGCTTAAGAAAATTCTGGGAGTAATAATTGGCTTTCAGCAAGGAATAATACTTGTAGGTGGAGACTGGAATTTGATTCGCAACAGCGAAGAAGTGTCTGGAGACCAGAAAGGAAAATATAACAAAGGAGGGTAGATTTTTAAAGAACTGTATGAAAATATTTGGCATGGAAGATGTGAGTTTAGTACTAGGAATTCAGAGTGAATTTACATATTATTCCTCAAGATACAAAAACTGGGCTAGGCTAGACAGAATTTACATTTCACAGGAACATGTACATTTAATTGAAGGTCTTGATACATGCCCAATAACTATTTCAGATTATGTGCCAGTAATAACTAAAATAAAAGCACAAGGTAATGAAATAAAAGTGAGACAATGGCACTTTCCCACTCGTCTGTTGAAAAGCAAAGAATTTAAGGAGTGGGTAGTGGAAATTATTCAGGAGCTATTAGAGAAGATAGTAACTTCTGAAAATATAGCTAGGGAGTGGGATAAAACTAAGGTGGAATTTAAAAATAGGGTGGAAATAAAAGAAAGGGAGATATGGTTAAGAAGCAGTACGAATAATTTAGACGGCCTGACAAATATTAAAGTATTGTAAAATAGGGGGAATCTCACAGAACAAGAAGAGGAGCAACTACAGAATGCTAAACAGAAAATAAGGGATTACCTCAGTAATATGCATGAGTTTAGAAAGATTGCTGTTAAGCAACTGTTTTTTTGGTAATAACTCTAAAGCACAAAAACGTTTAGCATGACGACTCATACAACAGTAAGTAGAAAGCGCAGTCACCAAGTTTAGGGAGCCTATAACAAGGAAGATAACAAGGGATCCTGTAGAGGTATTAAAATATTTTGAAAAGATTATGAAAGTCTGTATAAAGCAGAGAAATATGGAAATCAAGAAAAGGTACACGTGGAAATGTTTATGGAAGAATTAAATATGCAAAGGTTAGAGGTAGAGGAGGCTCAATTACTAACTGTTCGGATAGGAGGAGAAGAGATAAAAATGGTGATGTATAACCAATCTACAGGAAAGTCCCCAGGAATAGATGGCATTTCTGTGAAAGTTTGGAAGCTAAGAGGGAAAAAGCTGATGAAAATCTGAAAAGTTTTGTTTAACATTATTTTAAGAGGAGGAAAAGAACCTACATTCTGGACAAAGGCGTTAGTAGATGTAATACCTAAAGAGGGTAAAGATCCAGCAGATTCAGCTTTAATACAGGCCCATTTCAATACTAAATCATAATTATGAAGTGTCTGTGATAGATGAAAGAATGGCAAAAGTGATGCCAAAATTGATACATATGGATCAGTGTGGTTTTTAGAGGGGATGCAAACATTTGGCAACAAATTGAATAATGATGATCCAGACTGAAGCCGAATGGAAGAAAATACCACTGCTGGTGGGTGTTGATGCAGAGAAAGCATTTGACAGAGTAAGCTGGGATTTTGAGCAGTGCAATGGAAGCATTTGCATTCCCTGATAAAATTGTAAGGTTGATTAACAGGATATTTGAAAGATCAGAGATGAAGATTAAAGTGGGTGGGGTCCTCTCTGGTAATCTCTGCTTGAGCAGTGGAACCAGGCAGGGGTGTCTTCTTTCCCCTTTGTTATTTGCATTATATTTAGAATCATTGGGAAAGAAAATAAGGGACTCAGAAATTCAAGGATATAATTGGTATGGTAGTCAAGAAAAGCTGGCTCTATTTGCAGTTGACATTATTTTATACATAAAGACAACCACAGGAAAGAATAACAATTCGCCCAGTAAAATTCAACAATTCGCCCAGTAGATAAATTGTAAAGTTTCAGGAAGGTAGCAGGATAACCAAAAGCATAAAATGTATTAATTTATTTTGAACAAGAAACGTAAGCGCTTTCACGGTATTATAATCCACTTCAAAGGACGTCTTATGAAGTGGATTGTAATACCGTGAAAGCGCTTACGTTTCTTGTTCAAAATTAATTAATACATTTTATGCTTTTGGTTATCCTGCTGCCTTCCTGGAACTTACAATTTATCTACTGGGCGAATTGTTGAATTATTTTATAGATGACAAAACCAGAAAGAGACATTACAGTGCTGTGAAACATATTGAGACAGTTTCAAACCTTTTCTGGATACAAAATGAATGAAGCTAAAACAAAAACAGTAACTGTAAGTTATGTACCCGCGTACAGTTTGGTTCAACAATATCCACATTTATAGGGACATGATAAAATGAAGTATTTAGGGGTATAGATTAAAAATTATACTGGTGTGGCAGCTAAGGATATGTGGGAAGAGACTAAACAAAAGATAATACAAAAACTGAGAAAGTGGAATCTCTTTTATATGGATATCCATAGTAAGACTCTAAATTGGCCCTAGGTGTACGTGTGTGCGCCTTCTGTGGAAGGTTGGGCACTGGGCTGGTGACCCCTAACTGGGAAAAGACAAAAGAAGAAGCCTTATACACAGGTCAGGCATATTTTTGTTAACCAGAGGAGAAGTTGTTAGGAGAGCAATTAATAAAGAACTGAAGGATTTTATCTGTGAGGGGAAGATGGCATGACTCTTGTGGGATGAGCTTATTCTTCCAAAAGAACAGGGCAGATTGGAATTACCCGAGTTGAAGGGTTATTTAAGAGCAACACAGTTAAGGCTGCTATATATAGCACAAGCAGAAAACTATAATTCAAAGTGGAAAGAGATGATGATGAAACAGGGGGAAGCTCAAGTAACAGAGACTGGGATTTTGGATGTAGACCTTTAAGGAGAACAATGATAATCCTACAGAATGTTATATTCATAAAGTAGCAGGAGTTCTTCTAAGAACTAATCCAACACTGGAATGCTGTAAAGGAGATTCTGCTGATAGGGATGACTCCAGTTAGGGATATAGACAATAGGCAAGAGGGGGCGGGAATATATTAGAAAAAACTGGCAAAGGAATCAAGGTTGTTGTTTTTCTTTTGGCTTTTCCCAGTTAGGGGTCACCACAGCGGAACTCCGGTCCGCTAATGATTGGCAGTCGATTTTCTTTTATGGTGCCGAGGTGCCAGCCTGACGCCCAACCTTCAACAAAGGCACGCCCATTCACCCATGTTTTTCGAACGTCACTCGACCACGGGGAGGACATGCAAACTCCACACAGAAGTCGCACCAGCCGAGAATCGAACAGGAGAACCTCTTGCTGTGAAGTGACAACGCTACCGCTGCACCACCGCGGCTGGCAAAGGAACCAAGGTATGGGGAGCAAGTAACTAGAGAGGAAAAGGTAATAGAATGGAAGACGCCAAGAACTTATTTGGACTGCAGGCTAGAAATTGTCTTCCATATCAAGTACTGATATCAGATTATAGGTAAAGAGAAAGAAATAGGGGGTCCGAAACAAAAGACCAGCAGTAGTAGAGTTTTTAGTAGAATCTAGAACAGAAGTTGCCATTAAGAAAGAAATAATTAATACAGCATATAAAATATTGCATGATAACTATAAAAATCAATCAGAGGAGGTTAGGAAGGATTGGAAAGAGAGGTTAGATAAGCAATTCACAAAGAAACAATGGGGAGATGTATGCCTCCCAAATATGCAACAAAATCTAGGAGATTTAGGATCTTTGCCTGGAAGTGTTTACTTAGGTCTTTTTATACCCCAAGCAGTCTTCAAATAATTTTTCCTCGGGTAGATGGCAAATGTTAGAGGTGTGATGGGGAAGAAAGAGGTAACTTGGGAACATATTTTCTGGGAGTGTAATGAGTTGGCAGACTTCAAAGATACCCTGCTGACTGCTCTGTCATAGATACTAGGTGAGCAAATTGGAGTAACTAGGAAAATTCTTTTTTTGAGCTATGATACAGAATCAGAATTGCCTAGATATTGTAAGGCCTTGCTGAGTCTAATTATGATGGCTGCCAAAAACGCAGTTAGAAAATGGAAATCAAAGTCTAAACCAACTTTACTAGAAGTAGTGAAGACATTAACAGAGATAAAACAACTTGAACTGGATCTTTAGAAAGGGTAGGAACAAATTATGTAGGAAAAAATGGGAAAATGTGGGATCAATACATGCAGAGGAGGAATACGGTTTAAAAGAAAGCAGGATTTGAATGAGCTATGTAATGCTTGACTAACAATGATGGGATATATTGAAAGTGATTTGTAACGTTTGCAGCTACAGGTGTGTCAGCATGGTTTAGAATGTATAATGTTTGCAAGTGAGACTGTGTCGTTATGGTTTATTTTCATTTGTATAAATGTAACATTGTCTGTCATACATGATAATTTAATAAAGATGTTTCTTGTGTTAAAGCCCACTTGTCTGTTATTTCTGTTGGTCTGCCTCTAACACTACCTTTACCCTCTAGATTTGAGGCTAAACAATTTCTTAAAGTCGTCCTTCATATTAGAACTCCCAGTTAGTTGGCCCCCCTCCTGGGATCTTAATTTTGTTTTGGAGAAATTGACTCCGGCTTCTTTTGAACCTGTGGCTTCGGCTTCCCTACATCGTTGTTCGTGGAAGTCTTCTTTTGTTGGCCCTTACTTCTGCCAGAAGGGTGTCTGAGCTTCAAGCCATTATGGCTGTTCTCCCTTTTTTATTTTTTCCATATTAATAATCTTATATGCGCAAAGTGGTGAATGAGCTGTCTCTTAATCAGTCTATTCATTTGCCCACTTTTTTCTCTTCTCCGCAATCTGAGAGTGAGAAGGTTTTACACAGTTTGGATGTGCATAGACAATTCAGATTTTATTTGGTTAAGACCACAGCTTTTTGTAAATCTGATCAGTGTAAATCTGATCAGCTTTTTGTTTCCTTTCATTCTAGATCCTTGGGATTGGCTATTTCTAAGCTATTTCATTTTGGATATCTAAAGCCATTTCTTTTTGTTATTCTTTTCATGGTAAGAGCCTTCCTCCTTCAGTTAAGGCTTGTTCTACTAGGGTTGTGGGTATTTCTGGTGCTTTTTTCAAGGGTTTAGATACTAACTCTATTCTTGAGGCTGATGCATGGACTTCTGTGCATACGTTTACCAAGCACTAGAAGTCAGATGTGATATCCAGGGCTAGAACTGGTTTTGCTAGGGCCATCCTTCACTGGATCTCAGAGGACTCTGCTGGTCCTTCCTCCTCCCTGTCTTCTTGAGCTTTTGCACTCTCCCTATTGTAAGGAATGCGGCAACAGTGAAATGGAAAGACATAGTACAGTTGTGTTAAAATCTTACCATAACAGTAGATGTCCTTCTCTTCAGTATTGCAGTATTCACTCCATCCCTCCTCCCCCTGGTTCTTTTCCCTTCTGGATGTGCCTGGTAACTCTCTAATCCTTAGACTGGTGTTCCTACTGGGGATCAAAGCTCTGAGGATGGTACGTCCAAACATCACCTTTATACCCTGTGCTGTACATGGGGAGCATCCATGTGATGTACGACGTATCCTGACAGGACATCGGGCCGCCCTTGGCAGGGGATCCCTATTGTAAGGAATATTGCAACAGTGAAGAGAAGGACATATACCGTTATGGTAAGATCTTACACAACTGTACTGTCTTGGACAACCTAGTGCTTGACATGTAGTGGTGTGGTAGGTGAGAACTAGAGCCCCCCCCCCCCCCCAAGAAGTCCATAAAACTGAACAAATGGATTAAGCTTGTAGCTTGTCTTGATAGCTCAGACTTCAGGCCTCTAATCTTTTTGGTTAGGAACTTTTGGGATATTTCAAATTGTTTGACACGTTTAGTAAGTTACAACCTGAAGAAGGGCATTGTACTCTGTAATTGTTCTCTCAGTGATGAGCATAAGGGAGTGATGAGCTCTTTAGACCTTGATGATATTCCTTTGGTAAATAAAAGGATTTCTTGTCAACTATCGTCAGCTTATGGTCAAAAGACAGAGTTATCAGCTCAAGTTCTTAGGTCCCTGACTATGACAAAGAGAGGAACTATCTAGCAAAAGTGATGGTACTGCACTTTTTTAGCATTTTGTTGCTATCAGAGGTGATACTGTACTTATTTTTCAGAAGGCTTTTCTCTCCTATTGTAAGCTCAAAGGGGTTGTCTAATTGATAAGATATTAACTTCAGTTGCTTGTGTGAGAATGAGCTGTTACACTAAAAACAAGTTTGCTATGTAGGGGTGGCCATTGATATATTTTATATCAGAGAGTATTGAGAAAGATTGCTCAGCTGTTACCAGTAGCCAATGGAATTAAGTGCACACAGTTGTGTTAAGGGGCTTGCCAGATGTTGACGGTGACACATTTTGTTTTCATTGGGTTGTAATAGGTGGATGTTGCCCATTGAATGGAATGCAATGATGGGAAGCCCATATTTTAACTTGCATATAAGTATATACCTTGCAAAAGCTGGCCTGATGCTTTCAGACATTTCATGTGTGTGAGTTTTATTACACATTTTCAACTGTCTTATTTGCTGCTATTTCTGTATGCGTTTTGAATGATACCTTGATCTCATCCTCAAACCCACTGTATCTTTGCTGATTTGACAGTAGACATGCGATTGCCAACGAGATCTTTGAAAGTCAGCGGAGGAATATTTACTAGCCTTTGGGGGTGGCAAACAGCATTATTTCTGATTTCCTGGTATTAGCCAGCAGCTGTTATTAGTCCAGTTCTGTAAGTGATTGGAGTCCTGTTTAACTGATCTGAAATGCTGCAAAGGAGCCATTGTATTTTAGTAGGAGTGTGTCATCTGCTTAGACAATTACATCCAAGAAGAGGAGGTCTAGGTTGATGGCCTTAATAATGTGTGAAAACAGCAGTGGATCTAATACAGGCCCAGAGACGCATCATAGTTAAAAGTATGTGCCTTGGATAAAATTGAGTCACTGTTAATCTAGAATATGCAATGTACTAAACAGTTTTTAAGCCAAACAGCAGTGTTCGACCCAAGATTGCTTTTCCTAAGTTTGATAGGTCAGAGGGAGTGGTCATTTGTTTCAGATGTCCTGAAACACCTGTAAGAACTCCATTGTTCAGATCGTTGTAAATACTGTCTGTTTTTGTGTATAGAACTTGTATGGTTTTCAAAACCTTTTTTAAAAACATGTTCAGCATCACAAGATCTTTTTTTTCAGTAGGCATATGTTGACAATTGGTTAATTATGTGGAGCAGAATAAGACGTGCTTTATGCAGAGATGCATCAATTGCACATTTGAAATTTTCAGAGACAGTTCCTGTTGACAAATTATTGATGTTTGCTAATGGTCTGCCATTTTGCCAGGCTGACGTCCTAAGAAAAACAGATGAAGTTTAACGTATTTTGCCCTTGATTTATGTTCATTTTTTCAGTACTATGTGTACTTGATTCATTTCCTTTAAAATAATAGGATGGGTTGAGCTCTGCTACTCTGTGTTCCACTTTTTTCTTTTTTGTGAATTGTTTCACCCTAACAGTGCAAATTGTCATTTGTGAGTAGTGTATTACCCAGGTAAACAAATGTAAAATAAAATAAAAGAGTTTGGATTATAAATCATGTGATACTGTAAAAGTATTGCAGGACAGTGCATCTTCTCAGTTAATACAAAAGAGTTAAGATTAAGGCTGATTGAGGCAGTTAAGTTGTGTGAATGACACATTACTTTTGAGCCTGCTTTCTCAGCCTCCCTCAAATGTCTAAACATGGTAAACTGTTTTTTGTGGCGTCTCAGACAAGAGAATTTAAGAACTGCAGCACTCGTCTATAAAGACATATGCAGTCTTAGAACCAATCCTGCTTTTATGCCAAAAGAAGTAACTGTGTTCTCCTTCAACCAAGCTGTCCAACTCCCTGTTTTCTTCCCTAATCGTTAGACTAAGGGAGGTGTAATTCATCATTCTTTAGATGTATGCAGATAGCTGACATCCTGCTTAGATAAAGCTAATAACTTCAGAACCTCAGATCAATTGTTTGTGTTCTTTGCATCTAGGAATGTTGGGAAAACAATTTCTAAGTGGTTGGAGCATTGTATCTTGTTCTGTTAACTCTCATCTTGAGAAGAAGTTGGAATGAACCATGAGATCCTGTAGAAGTAAGGGTACAGAAACCAGTGTGGCCTTTTGGGGGGAGGGGTTCCCAGGCTGTTCCTGCAACAGTTACCTGGTCGTCAGTGCACATCTTTTTCAAACACTATAGACATTGCATTGCCTCTTGGTCTGGGTCTTAATTGCTATTCTGCATGGCCTCTTGCTTTACCACCCTAGAGTCATAAACCGTGGAAACTGTCCGAGTAGCAAGGACTACTCCAACTGTAGTTTGTATAAAGAACATAGTATAGTTGTGTAAGAACTTGCCATAAGAATAGATCAGTTTTGCAGTACTAGTTCCCTCCCACCACCCCCTCTTCTTCACCTGCTGAAGACAACAGTGTGTCCCATCAGCTTCTGGTTGTTGTTTTCCACTTCATCAAGCCAACACATTGCTTCTTTTGTATCTTCAGTTGATTTGGCTCCACTGGTTAGGAATGTTTTACAAACAGTTGGATTCTGACATTTTAATTCTTATATTCTTGTGTTTGGACATTTTAATGACAGGAAGAAAAACTTCTCTCCTTCTGATTTCTGTGGAGAAGTCTTGGTCAGTTAATTGTCAAGAGGAGCCATACATTCACTTTGCATCAGGTTTCCACAGAGCTGAGAGGAGTTTTACTTTTTGTTTGTATGTCTTGAATAAAGCAAAAATTTGTCATGTAATTTGACCAGTGTCTCCAGTGGGCTTTTTTAATCGATATTGATTCAACTGATAAATTTAGCCATTTCACTAAAAGTTGTGCAACAGATTTTTCATAGTCCTTTCACTCAATATCTTCAGGAACACCACTTCATTCAATGTTCTTCCTCTTTCTGTAGCTTTCTAATCCTTTACAATTTCATTTGTTAAATCCATTTTCGCCTCAGCTCTAAGCTGCAACTGCTTCCTTTCCCTGATGGTGTCTTGAAGATTACACAGGACCAAAAAGTCATAAAATATCAGGATTTGCAGGCAGAAATGAGAGCAATGTGGAAGAATGGTACCCAGATAGTTCCAGTAGTAGTAAGAACAACGGGTCTTATAAAAACGAGTCTACAATCGTATTTAGATAGGTTATCAATACATGTTCGATTCTCGGCTAGAGTGCGGGGAGTGCCTTCTGTGTGGAGTCTGCATGTCCTCCCCGCGGTTGGGTGGCTTTTGAAACATATGCGTAAGGGCGTGCCTTCGTTGAAGGTTGGACGTCGAGCTGGCACCTCAGCGTTCGTGAAAATCTACTGCCAATCATTAGCAGATCGGAGTTCTGCTGTGGCGACCCCTAACCAGGAAAAGCTGAAAGACAAACACCAACATCATCATCAATACATGTAGCTCAATACAAATTGCAGGAGGAGTCATTACTGGGCACATTGTGGGTGCTGGGAAGAAGCACTTCTGGCTGACATCAAAGATTGAAACGATACTAATTTCATGAACTTTAATCATACTTTGATTTAGGAATGGGATCCATTCCCGTCAAGGTAATAGAAACCCAAAAGACTTGGAGAAATTAAAAAGGGAGAGACCAACTCAGTTTCTTTTGAACTGTCAATAGTTTTAGACATAAAAAAGCACTCGAATAACCATTTATGCCCCAGGACCTTTAATAACACAGCACAGCAACCAGTAAAATTATTACAGGTCCTGGGGCATAAATGGCTGTCCGAATGCTTTTTCATCTTTTTAATTTCCCATAAAATGTCTTTTAATGTTATCTGGCTGTCCCCAGCAATGTTTGCCATAGGGATACATGAGTAATCCTGTTCTAGTACTCCTCATAACAATTGGGGAAGATGAGACTTCTTTTTTTATAGCATTTCCCTCCTCCCTTCTTCTTGCTAATATACAAGATTTATATTTTTATTTCTTCACTAACTTTTAAATTTAGTCTCGCTATTTAGTTCCCCCTTACAGTGTAGCACTATTTTTCACATTTGAGCCACTGCTTGATAGAGAAGGTTTAAGTTTCACTATGGCGCCACAGGAGATTCTGACAATTCTGCAGGCTAGAGACATATTTGTAGAGACAGAGGTTATAGACTGTGTAGACTGAACAGCAGTTTTCATTTGCTGTGTCCCACTGTAACCATTACTGTGCAATCGATGGGTGATAGGTTGGTTTTGTGGAGTGATTTCAAGAGGAGGAGATCAGGCCAGTAGGGTGGAAGGTTGAGCTACACACACACTAACTGGAATAGCCATGAAGGTAGCTATGACAGTATTCCTTGTAGAGATAATTTTTGAGAGCCTGCCTGGAATGCCCTGCCCTGAATAGAGATTGCAGCTGTGCAGGGCCACATAACAGAGTTTAACACTTCATAGCAAGTCTGGTAAAATGGTGACAGTGCTGGCAAGGAGCTGTTAGAGAAGAGGTTAATTTAACTTGCTGTAGATTTCTGTAAAATAATGAAGCAGGATGGCAGAAGTTTGACCATTGAGCAGCAGCTGGATGTATAGATTGTTGAAGAGAATGAGGTAATGTAAAATCTCAAATGGAAGATGTTTAAGAAGAATACAGGAAGATGCTTTTTCATAGAAAAATTGATGACCAAAATAGTTTACCAGACCTGGTGGTAATGCAGAAACAGAAGGGATCTTTAAAGGTTATCACTTTTACAATTAAGTTAATTTCCTGTTGTCTTCCTCATGTTAAAGTTACAAGCAGTTTTGCAATTGCTTGATATTTTTTTTTTTTTAGATTCACTGTTTACTTAAGTTTATAATCACAGTTGCAAAATATTATGGTAGTTATCGGGCAATGATTTACAGAGTATTATGGGTAAGGTAAAAAAAACTTGCCTCTTTCGAGGTGAAGCTTCTTAGTTACATTGTCGGTTCACTACTACATCATCATGTGTTAATTTTCAATGTAAGGTGTTCCACCTGTAAAACTAGATTCAAAATTGTCTGTCTAGGAAGTAATAACTACTGGGCCTTATAATGTGGAAATGAAAGTAGCCTATGCTTTAATTTAAATGATAAGGTATTGTTGGGTTCACTCTTTCATGATGTCTTGGCAGGGATATTAGCTCTCAGAAAAAACAGGGGGTCTTTATCAACAAAATAAAATGGTAAAAACAGCATACTTTTTGCCTTAAAACTAAAATTTGGCATTGTGTAGGGTAAGGGGTTATTTTTGCTGGCATTTTTTGTCCTTTTATTACCAAGATTTCTCGTCGTCTGCTTCAGTAGAACGGAATACCATGTTAATTCGAGTATTGAGAGAACTGCATTTTATATAATTTAAAACATTTAATGGGGTAAAAGAAGTTAGCTAAATTTGCTGTGCATTATCCACTTAGGTAAGGAGTGAGTGTTTATTCTTTGTGATATATGCCGAATTTCATTCAGATGTTACACAGTCTGGGAATCTTTTGTCAGCTTACATTGATTTATGATATTTAAATGAACAAAACTGATTATTTCAGTATGTTAGACTGCTTCTCACTTGCCTAATAATGAAAAACAGTTGGTGTATATAAAATATTGAAAACTAATCCGTCAATTTGATTGTAGAATGAGTCAGATGTTGGGAATTGCTCAGCAAATAAATGGCCCATTAAGAGCTCTCATAATCCAGTATTTTCACACGTCTGGGAAGTTTATGCTGTCATTTCGTACAGTGCTGTCAAAAAATTTGCATTATTTGAAAACTGTAATTAGTTGAGACTGTAACATAGTTTTAAGACTGTACATACTTTCCATAATATTTTTAATTTGTTTTAACTTGAGAGCAATTAACTTTTCTGCCCCTAAGAAGAACGTAATCCAAATTACTGACATTATGGTAGAAAACCATCACAATAAACTTCTAAGGTGATGAGGCTTGTATTTTCCCCACTAATTCCACACCATACACCTACAGGTTACAGTGGCCTTTTCGTCCCTGTGAATAGTGTAGGTTGTTGTCAGAATTGAAAGTGACAACACATGGTTACTGTACTTGACAGTTTACTGGTCCCATTTATGGCTCCTACCTATTAAACAAAACTGCCCAATGAGAGACGTGCAAAGCTTTTCTTTCTCTCCACCACAGCTATCCACCAGCAGTGTAGCAAAGAACAATGGAGGTCTATAAAGTCTTTGTTTTTGGCTTGACATTCATTTAATTAATAATAATGCAGTGTACAGCATATTTTCTTCTGCATTTTGTACTGTTCTTTTTCATGACTGCTTTATAACTCTTAATAAGTATAATCGTTGTTTGTAAATTGTATTTTTGTACTGGAGCTTTTCTCACTGGAACTTGTTGACCAGGTTAGCCCCACTAGGCTAGTGGTCTCTCTTCATGACAGACCAGAGCTGTTAATTATACTGACTAGGGGAAATTTGGCCAGGGCACCAGGGAAATACTGTACTCTTTTTGATAAGTGCTGCGGGATCTTTTATAAACACCTGAACTACATCCAACTTAGGCAGATGATGCCTTGGTTTACTATATCATCCAGAGGACAGCTTATTCAGGACTGTAATACCTTCTAATGCTGCTCTGCAGTGTCAATAATGGAAAATTAATCCAGTCATCTGGGATGGGACTAGAACCCACAGTCTTCTGATCTTCCAGCACCAACTGGTGTGTGCTGCCTGTTAAACTTACACTGAGTAGAACTCTGTTAGACGCATGAATGGAGGTTGTACATCAAGGTATTCCAGTATTCATTGGAATATCTTCTGTAGTTCAGCATTTAACCGTGCACACCCTTGCCATAGACCGTTTTTTTCCTTGTATAAAACTAATTGGTAAGTTGTCAGTTTATAGCATCATTATTTTTTATATTGACCAAAGAATTAAGTTGAACCTTAGCTCCTCAGGCAGTGAAGCAGTAGCAGCAGAGAAGACAGTAGGACACTGTCTTTCAGCTGACCCTACTATGAAGGAAATAGGAATTAGAAATAAAATGTGGTCTTAAATGTAGTTCACAGTATGTTTACATGTTGTTGATTATTTTTGGCTTGACACAGTATTTACATGGCACTTTTAAGAAAGTTGCAAGTCACATGTTTGCAAGTAGAGGTTCTGCCTAGCAAAGTAATGCCTGCAGGGTACTTCTGCCCTGCAGCTTATTATTTCAATCACTGGACCACTGTCTAGCAGCTGTGATAGAGCTGCTCATTTGCTTGTTGTAATCCTGTATGGAGAAATTTATTAGTAGTCCAGGATTACTGTTGATCAGTAAGGAGCATCACTGGGCTTGCACTAGGCATTGTAGTACTGCAGTAGATACTGCATTGTCAGTAAAGATTTGTTGCCTTATTGCATAACATGTAATGAGTTCTGTGGTATCTGTGTGTGTGTTTATGTAATTGACCGACTGGGAATCTTGCTCATGTTGATTGTTTTTCCTTTAATGTACAGACTGTTAAACATCAGCAGGAACTCCAACACCAGCAGTTCCAAAAACAGTGGGAGGAGAAGATCCAGCTTCTTCAGAAACAGCAACTCCTCTTCCAGCCTCCTACTGACCTAGGCCAGGAAACTGAACTCACTGATATAACCCGGGTACGCAGTGGGAGCTCTGCCACCAGCACACCCAACACATCTCCTAAAGCATCCAACCATTCCAATCTCTCCATTTCTGAACTGGGCAGCTCCATCACAGAACAGGAGGATGGAGGTAAGGTACAACAGACATCAAGTCTTGTCTCGTTTTACTCTTCATGTAAATTTTACTTGCCTTTGTATGTCTGTTGCATAGTGATCAACAATACTGTACATTGTGTCACTTCTAAAGGCAAATATTTTCTTTACTTGGTTCCTAAACTTTGCAGCTACAGGTAACAGTGCAGGACTGCTTGGTGTTAGCTGAAGTCTCATATAATGCATGTTGTGTGAAATTTAATGCCTTGTTTGCTTCACATACTGTTGTCATATTGACAGCATGTATGGGTAGCTCTGCGTACAACAAAAGGTGTGTACATTCTTTCATAATCTTAGAAGTATATGTTCTCCACTGACCTTGTGGTGTCAGAGTTAATGTTGCAGCAGTCTGTAACAGCTAGTTCCTCTCTGCAGAGTGCTTTGTAAAAAAGAGAATATGTCTGATGTTTTCATAAGAGTATTTTTTTTATACTATTTTAGCAAATCCTCGTCAAAAATTATTTTTGTTGGGTTCATAGGTTGGTACTAGGCTATCAGCCCTAGGGCCTGTACAAGCCTAGCCATAACAATTCCCTGGCTATTTCTTCCCACACTATTTACTTCCCTGGACCCATGTCTAGCAGGGCGAATGACGTGATCCCCGGGGTGAATTTCCTTTCTCTCATCCAATCGTCAAGGTTCCTTTTGAAGAGAACCAAAGAAGCATTCTGCTTGACATGTATGGGCAATCTGTTCCAGAGTCTTGGGAGTCTCTGGGTCAGGAACCTATCCCTCCAGCATGTTTTGTTTATTGTGATGACAAGGTTTAGATTCCTGGAGTGTGTGGCTCTGAGGGATTGGGATTTCTTTAAGTGTAGCATATCCAACAGCTCTGGGTTTGACATGGTCTTGTATGTTAAGCAGAGATCGCCTCTGAGTAGACTATATGCAACAGAGTATAGCTGGAGTTTTTTAAGGTGGTCAGCTTAGGGCATCTGCTTTAGGCCTGTGATTCTTTTAGTGAGGTATTTCTGCAGCCTTTCCAGTTGTTGCAGATGTCTTGAGAGGTACATACCAAATGAGGCATTGTATTCTATAATGGGTCTAATGAGGGATGAGTGCAGTGGGACAATGACCTCCTTTTTTCTGGATGAAAAGCCCTTAGTGATGAGGTGTGCCACATAGAAGGATTTCCTGACTGTTGTGGCGATGTGGTTATCGAAGGTGAGACCACTGTCCATCTGTGTCCCTAAGTCTCTTATCACACTTTCGGTGTTTAATGTACTGCTACTTATATGGTAATTCACGGATACATGCTTTTTCCCAAAGGGGATAACTATACATTTCTTGGCATTGAGCTTGAACCCATGGTTCTGGCACCAAGCATCTATTTCTGTAAGGCCCTTTTGTAGAGTATCCACATCATTTGGGGATTCAGTAATGGCTCCCAGTTTGCAGTAATCTGCGAACCTTGTTAGCCAGAGTCCCTTTGTTGGCCTGTACTTCAGAGAAGTAGATACCAAACAAGAGTGGTCCCAGGACTGAACCCTGAGGTACTCCACTTGTCTGGAGCTGGATTTGGAGTCGGCTACTTTTACAGTGTGGGTTCTATCAGTAAGCCAGTTAGCAACCCATTAGTTAACGTAGGTATTAATGCCCAATTAGTAAGTTTATCTATGATTCCAGAGTGGGGGATGGTGTCAAAGGCCTTGGCAAGTTCTAGATAGGCTGTGTGGACCACCTTACCCTTGTCCATGGCTCTGGAGACTGATTCGAAGAAGCCAGTCAGGTTCAGGAGACAAGATCGGCCCTTCACGAACCCAAACTGGGTGGGGTCCAGTGTTTGAAGGTTGCCAATGTCTTTGTTTATAAGTTCCATGATAATACGCTCCATGGCCTTGCAGATAAGGCTTGTCAGACTGATGGGACGGTAGTTTCCAGGATCCAAGGTGGATCCCCCCTTGTGGAGTGGGATAACTGTAGCTCTGCTCCACTCAGTGGGCACGAAACCTGAGGTGAGGCTATGATTAAACATGACACTTAGGTGAGGTGGGCATGAAACCTGAGGTGAGGCTATGATTAAACATGACACTTAGGTGAGGTGCCAGTTCATATTGTAGTTCATGTAGTACACAGCCCAGGATGTCATCTGGTCCCATGGATGCTGTATTCTTAGCTTTGGAGAGTGCGTTTTTTACCTGTGTGGCCGTTATTACCGGAATTTGGCAGTCTTCCGGTATAGAGATGGGCCATTTAGGGGGTGAGAGAGGGGGTGAAGTTGGCACTGAATCGATCTGCCAGGATATTGGCAATATCCTTGAGATCAGTATATTTAATGCCATTCTGTTTTAGCTCAGAGCAGATCTGAGCATTGCCATTTAGATTCTTGACATAGTTACAGAATGCCTTGTGGTTGTCTTTGGAATCTTTGGCAATTTTATTTTCGTAACTAGCTTTGGAGGGTTTTATGAGGGATCTCAGTTTCTTACTGAGGCTGGTAAGGGAGTTTTTTTGCATACTGGGATTTTCCTCTTTTCTGCAACAGTTTCTTCCTTTTGTTGTAAAGTTTGTTTATGGCAGGGGACCACCAGATTGGCTTCCTTTTTTTGGATGAGAGCATCTTGGTTCTGTTTGGAATGGCACGATTCATGCATGAGTGGATGTGTTCTACAGTGCCTTAGTGTAGGATTTCGCAGTTGAACTTTCAGTTCCCGTCTGCATGGGTGTCATGAAGTTTGTCACTTCTGACTTTAGTAGCATGACGTTGGCTTTGGAGAAGTTTTTTATGAAGGTTTCCTTACTGGGGGGGGCGGGGGTGGGATGTGCATGTTAAGGGTGATTAGCTTATGGTCAGACCTAACTAATGAGGGGGTGACCATAGGTGTGGAGCATCGATTTCCCATGTTGGTAATGACCAGGTCTAGGATATTGGAGCCCCTGGTGGTACTATGGATTAGTTGATCCAGGGCGTTGGAATTTATGAATTCCAAGAACCGTTGGGCAAAGGTGTTGGTACATGAGTAGATTTGCAAACAAATAAAAATGACAAACTGAAGGAAAACAAACTTGCGGACTGCAGAACCAAATGAACAGCCAACAAAAGTCCAAACACAAGTGTGGATAATAGTCACTCGAAACTCCAAACCCAAGTAGTAAATCCACATGAAAATGCACGGGTAAACCAAAGGAACCAACTTTATTTACTGAACATAGAGTGCACAGGGCCGCATAATATTTTCCAGTATGTTTAGAAAGGTGTAGTGAGAATCTTGGGGTATGGTGGGGGATCTGTAGCAAGCTACAATTTGGATTGCAGTCTTACCTAGTGTTAGTTGCACCTGGAGAATTTCAGATGCATTGTGTTGGGCAACTAGCCTAGTGGTGTGAATATCCTTGGTGAATATTGACACTCCTCTGCCTTTAGTGTTTCGGTCCTGGTTTGGTGGCCGAAAAGTGTGGTAAGGGTTGTAGCCTGGTATTGCAGGGGTGTGCTGTCTGGAGCATTGAACCAGGTCTCAGTTACTGCACAGATATCGATGTTCTCCATTTTTAGGAGTGCATCGAGAGAGTGCATTTTGAGGTTTAGACTTCTAGCATTGAGTAGCATTAACTTCAGATTCCTAATAGAATTTAGGCTTTGGCTTGAAATATTTAATAACAAAATAGCTTTATCGAAATAATATTGGATTTTATGTATATATTTTTGTTAGAATTAATGTTGTAAGATATATGAATCTTTTATATACATGAAAAACTATCAGCTACAAGGTTGCACAGTTATATTAAATTGATACATACTGATTAATTAGAACTGTTTCGCGCCACAAGGCTTGTTAATTAGGGTGTGGATTTTAGTATATAAGCAGAAGTTTTTATATGAATTGTTGTAACCTGATGAAGCGCACTTCTTAGGTGCGTGAAAGCACTTGTTTTATCCTAAAATTAAAGAAATTTTTACTCATCGTGGTGGCTCCAGTAATTTGCTTGAATATTCTACTGGTGTTTTTGCTGGTGCCTTTGGATGATATTGCTGGGTTTCGTGCTTCTGGTTTTAGCTTCCTTGCTTTTGTTCCTGGCTCATCAACACGCGATGGACACACCGAATATTGAGCTTGATTACGTTCCGGGTAATACCAACAATGTACCTAATTGGAATGATTTGTTCTATCAGAAAGAAAATCCATTGCTTAATTATGATAACAAAATAAGTACATCACCAGTGACTAGTACTAATACAGAAAATGTACAAGAATTTTACTTGGCTTTAAGGAGCTTAGAAAATGATTTATATAAGCTCCACAGACTTATCTGGCAGAGAAAGCATTTAGAGGCGTGCTTACATTTCAAGGTCATCCCGCGTGGCATGCGGGTACTCTGCATGCCGACCTACGTGGAAGCGCATCCTGACCTCTTACGGAAATGGCAACAGTTGAATTTAGACCTTGGCTACAACTATTTAAAGTTGCTCATTGAACATTTCTTGCCAATAGAGGAGAGTCTCATAACTAAAGTCGAAGGTGAGCACAAAGCACTTATTACTCAATATAAAAGTGACTTTTGCGTAACTAGAATAAATAACATGTTAAGACAACTGTCGTTTTATAGCAATAAGCTGGAACAAACCAAACTTAAAAAACTGAAACGTGACTGTAATGATTTTGAATTAGGCCATATATTTTTATGGCCGAGATTTAATGAAGTGACAGCATCAGGCGAAATGAACAATCAAGGTATTACAGTATCCCTTGACTTTAATAGTACAACTAATAAAAAGTCGAACCATGAAACATCTGATAGTTTTGCCTTGACTGCTTCACAGCTTGAAGGGGACATTATACCAACTGTCTCCTCCTTACCATGCAATCAACAGGGCTTGAATACAAATGCAGTAACTAGAGCCACTAGACCCAAAGAGGTAACATCTCAGACGAACAATGTGTATAAAGCGACCCATGCTTTAAACTCCCCGCTTCCATACAAGCATCGAGCGCAGGCACGCTCGTCAAGCAGAGGGAGAGGGAAGCGCAAGATGTCCGACGACAACTGGGGGAACAGAAAGAAGAAGTTTTAAACACCTTGTTCATTAATATGTCTTCCAGACCTTTGACTAATATTGACTGCTCTGTACTAAATAAGGGACTTTCGTTCATTCCCTCGCAAGGGAGTGAATTATCAGACACCCTAATATCACTTCAGAATTTACAAGAAAAATAGCCCTGAAATTACTTTTCAAGGACTCAGCTACTGCAACAAATGATTATAATGCTGCTGAGTTAAAAAGGAAAAGCTCTTACATACCACCCCTACCGAGCTTTGTGGACTGCTTTCAAAGAGCCTGTGAACACGACTTTTATCTGTATTTTGGTGAAAAACGGCATAAAAAGTTGTTCGTGAACCTGAATGCAGCCCAAAAACAAAGCCTAGATACTCTTAGTAAAGACGGCAATTTGACTTTTAGACCTGCTGACAAAGGGGGGGGTGTTGTAATACTGGACTCTAACTCTTATAATGATATGATGAATGAATTGCTTAATGATGATATTGCTTATAGTTTAATATGTAAATCAGATGTTATTTCAACAATTAATAATGTCCATGACATGTTATACGACCTATTAATGTCTAGATGTATTGATAAATCTTTATATGAGTATCTTGAAATTAAGGCACCCCTAATACCTATAATAAAGGGGTTGCCAAAGATACATAAAGGAATTTACCCTCCACCAATGCGGCCAATAGTATCTGGCAAACTATGGGTAACGGAGAATGCATTGAAATATGTACAATCAAAAATTGGTCCTTTAGTAGAGATGATACCTACTATTCTGAAAAACACATATAAACTATTGGATGACCTAAAAGAAAAATCATTATTAGATAGGATAACATCTGACACTTTATTGGTAACTTTAGATATCAAGAGTTTATTTACGAGTATACCGAATGAATTTGGTATAGAAGCTGTCAGGAAACATCTTAATGAGCAGGGAAGTATTAGTAATAATGAGCAATTTGTTATCTGTACCCTGTTGGACTTAATACTCAATAACAACATTTTTATATATCGGGATAATTTATATAGGCAGGCATGGGGGGTTGCAATGGGCACCCCCTGTGCAAATGCCTATGCGAATTTAGCAGTATATGAATGGGAGAGAACATATGTTTTTAATGAAGAGAACTTTATCAATAATGTCATCTATTATAGGAGATTTGTCGATGACATTATACTTTTTTGGAATGGTACCATCGACTCCCTACATGGTTTCATAGAATATATGGGTAATACCACCTCCTTTCTAGGCTTTACCTATGAGACTTCCCTGGTTAGAGTTAATTACCTTGACATTACCATAATTAAGAATGATAGAAATGAGTTTTTTACATCTTTATACAGGAAACCCTGTTGGAAAAATGGAATATTACATTACGAAAGTATGCATCCCAGGCATATCTTTCCAAATATAGTCAAGAATCAGATGGAGAGGGTCACTAGACTATGCAACATCGATAGTGAGAAAGAACGCCTCTTAGACTTCCAGGGACAATGTTTTATGAAAAGAGGCTATCCGACTCAATTAATTATGAACCATGGAAAGGGTAGTCAAAAGGTCTCAGAAGAAGGACATAGAAATAGACCTACAATTAGACATTATTTTAGATCTCAGAATAGTATAATACATTATGACATCAAATACACCAATGATGTGAATCACATTAAAGAAATTTTAGTTAGGAATTGGAAATTATTAATGATAAATAGGGAAATGACGAGCATAGTTGGTAATTATCCCAGGTTCAGATATAATAACTGCTTCAACTTGAAAAGGATATTATGTAAAGAAAATGTTTCTAATGCTCCAAAAGATCTAAGAAATAAATTTAGACAAGGAACATTTCCTTGTAATAAATGCTGCATCTGCAAATACATTACTAAAGAACAGAGATATATAAATAGGGAATTAGGTGTGAGTTTTACCCCTAATTTTTATGCCACATGTAATACTACCAACGTAATTTACTTGGCAACATGTGATTGTTGTGACGTATTCTACGTGGGTTTGACAACACGCAGATTTAAAGACAGGGTATACAATCACATATACGATATACGAAAAGTAAATGAGAATAATGCATTGGCTCGACATGTTCAGATGTTTCCAGCACATAGCTTTAGATTCAGGGTCCTTCAGATTTTATACCCTAACAAAAGAGAAGGTGATATAACAGGTACATTAGAACTATATGAGTTGAAATGGATTCTAACACTTAGGGCACATTTAGAACCTGGCCTTAATACCTCACTTACGATCAGACCAGCTCTTCAGTAATTTCACATCTCCCCATTTGAACTATATCTTGATATAAATAAAGTTATCTATTTTTGCATTTACATGATGTTCATGAGCAAAATAGCTGTTTTTGATGGGTAGCATTTATTTTTGGGAAATATTTCCCTTATTTGTTTTTGTATGTTATTTATTGGGTAATTATTATTGATTTGGATAAAAGCACTTTTTTAAATATATCATAAATGTCAATGATCATATTATATAATAGTGTATATAAACATAGATAAGAACAGTTGAATATGAATATATTATTTATATTGTGATTGTTACATACTTGTTATAGATATCAATTTTAGAATTCTTCCCTTTTTACATCACTCATTTTTTCGTTTTCCCTCCCCCCCCCCTCCTTGTCCTCTTTCCCTTCCTTATTCACCCTTTCCTCATTCCTTCTCCACCCTTTCCCTCCCCCCCCCTTCTCCTTTCCACTTGTTTCCTTTTCACTGGACCCATTCTTTTTTCCTCACATTCTCCCCCCCCCTCCCTTCCCCTTTCACTTATTCCTTTTTTTCTCTCACTACCCCCTTCCCCATCTTCCTATCCTGTCTTTTCCTTTCATTATACAAGATATTTTAAGAAATATAGAGTTTACATAGAGAATGAATTCCTAATAGAATTTAGGCTTTGGATTGAAATATTTAATAACAAAATAGCTTTATCGAAATAATATTGGATTTTATGTATATATTTTTGTTAGAATTAATGTTGTAAGATATATGAATCTTTTATATACATGAAAAACTATCAGCTACAAGGTTGCACAGTTATATTAAATTGATACATACTGATTAATTAGAACTGTTTCGCGCCACAAGGCTTGTTAATTAGGGTGTGGATTTTAGTATATAAGCAGAAGTTTTTATATGAATTGTTGTAACCTGATGAAGCGCACTTCTTAGGTGCGTGAAAGCGGTTGTTTTATCCTAAAATTAAAGAAATTTTTACTCATCGTGGTGGCTCCAGTAATTTGCTTGAATAAGCAACTAGCCTAGTGGTGTGAATATCATTGGTGAATATTGACACTCCTCTGCCTTTAGTGTTTCGGTCCTGGTTTGGTGGCCAAAAAGTGTGGTAAGGGTTGTAGCCTGGTATTGCAGGGGTGTGCTGTCTGGAGCATTGAACCAGGTCTCAGTTACTGCACAGATATCGATGTTCTCCATTTTTAGGAGTGCATCGAGAGAGTGCATTTTGAGGTTTAGACTTCTAGCATTGAGTAGCATTAACTTCAGATTTTGCATGCTTGTACGTGTTACGGTGGTGGTTTTGTCCTTTGAGTAGCATTAACTTCAGATTTTGCATGCTTGTACGTGTTACGGTGGTGGTTTTGTCCTTTGAACTTTGCCTAAAAAAGGCACTATAGAGGTGGCAAGAGCCTTAGCCAGTAACCTGAATCCCAGGGGCGACAGGTGCAGACCATCTCTGGCAAAGCATCGTGGTCTGTTGATCATGTCGTCCCAGGCAGACAGATACTGGATCCCCTTTGAATGACACCAGAAGCTTAGCCAATTGTTGAAGTCAATCATTTTGTCCTTATATTGTGGTATCTTTCTGGGCGAAGGCAGGATGCTACTCAGGGCTAGGGTCATACCTGCCTGGGCCACATGATCCGAGATCTCTTCCATGTCTCTTTTCATGTAGTCTAGGGAGGTACATCTCAAGCCATTCACTCCAACATGGACAATGACAGAGTCATATTTGTACTTGTTGTGGAGTGACTTGAGTGCATGCGTTATGTGGTGGATCCTGGCACCCGACAGGCAGCTGACTGTAATTTTCTCCTTGTTCAACTTGGTGAGTGGGACATCAGTGTGCCAGACTATAAAGTCACCAATGACTAAAGTGTTAGGTATGTTGTCTTGCTTTAGGGGCTGTTGCTGGGTGGCACACTGGTGTTGTGAACTATGTGACACTTTGGTTGTGATTAGTGTTTGTTTGCGTTTCAGCTTCAGAGGTCCTTGTTTCTTGGGCAGGTTACAGTTAAGGGCCTCTGCATATGTGGATTTAGTTTTGCTATATGTGGGTGTTGGTGGTGTGGGTTTAGAAGGGCTATGTGTTGCTTGAGGTGTAGTGTGGGTGTTAACCTTCTCCTCTTGACTGTCTAGCACAATCTTGGGTGGAGAGAGCTTTGCTTCCATTTTGGCTCTGTAAATGCATCTCTCACAGGTTGTAGTGTTGGGTGGTAGGAGGAGAGGGTTGTCTGTGTACATGAGGCAGTTGCTGCATTGCCCCAGTATGCCCAGGTTCACCAGGTGGGCAGGAGAAATCACCAGAAGCTGACCCTTGGACATGCCTGGTTTGGTGCTTTTTTTTTTTTTAAGCTGTTTTTCCTTACCTTAGCAAGGTACTTTGCAATTATAGGCTGTTTAGTGCCTACTATTTATTTCTCCTTATTAACAAGGAAAGTTGAGTGCTTGTATCAGTTTAAGGCTTCCTAGTGCTTTCCAGCAGGTATTAGAGCAAGTGCTAGTCACAGGGATGCTTAAAGGTAAGATGAAAAAAAATGCACACTGCAGTGTGCACTAGAGAAGTTAGATGTGAAAATAGGTAACTTAAGTTTTACCTTTTTAAAAAGTTAAGGTTTAGTGGAGAGTTACTATTTTTAAAACAGCAAGATGGATTGAAAGGGGTGGTCACTTTTGTATTCTGGTACTATGGAATACAGTAGGATGGCCAATAATTTTAAATAGTTGAAGGGGAGGGATTTCAAAAATGATGATTTTTGTGATTACTCACACAAGTCAGTGAAAGTGTAGAGGAAATGAGATATATGGTGGCAGGCAACTAGAAAGACTGTGGTATTTGCCTGACTCAGAAGAGACAGAGCTGTGGTCTCTTTGGAAGTTTTAATATGCTGTTAAAGCAGAATGCAAGTAAAACACAAGGTAAAGGAAACAAACCACAGTATTCAAAATGTAGAAAGGCAATAAAGTAATACAAAATATAAAAGCAAACTAACCTTTCCTTCACAGCAAAGTGTGGCAGAGTGTGGATGAGCCTTTCTGGTAAAGTTAGAGGACCTTATTTAGGTCCCATTGAACCTGGTCACCGAGAGAGATTTACTTACTTTTTTGTGTTTTTAAAACATGGGTTTGTGTTACAGACAGTATAGATACTTCTCTCCTATTGCTCTCAGCTGTTACATGAAGGCAGCCAGAGTGTAGTGTGTTTAAGTCATTTGTATGTCATTTACATTTAAATGAGGGTATTACTCTGTTACTAATGTATATGATCATCAGTTTTTCATTCAGCTTAAGATGGCAGAGTAGTAGGGCATAGAATGTATGTATAATGGGCAGTACCAACAAAGCTGAACCTTTCTTTCCAGACGGTCAGCAAAAAAAAAAAGTTTCAAGTTTCAGCTTTGATACAGGAGATGGCTTTCAGTAATTAAAAAAATATATAAATCAGATGTACTCAGAGGTGTTTAAAGTGAGTGAAATACCAAAGGAAAATATAAAGGCAAACAACAAAGGGATGGAAAAATAGAAGAAGCTTTAACTAGCTATTCAGAAGAGTTGATAAAATTTCAAAATTCAGAGGTTGAAATTAAAAAAAAAATAGATGGAGCACGCAGAGAAAACTTCAGATTTTCTGCTGTACCAGAGAAACTGGAAAATTGGAGAGAACAGGCTACATTTATTTTACAAAAGTACAAATAAGAAAATGGAATGATGTTTTACAGCAGGATTTAACTGAGATGGCACATTGTGTGTATGCTACAAATCATCCCATGAGAAAGCAGCCAAGACCTATGTTAGTTAAGATGTACTCACACTGACAAAAAGACTTGCGCCTAATAAAATTGTGGAATAAAGGAAAATTATTAAAAATTATGGTCAGTGGAGAGTGTCTGTGGAAAGTGATGATTCATTATACACCAGGCAGAGGAGAAGCATGTTTATCCCAACAGTTAGGGAATATTGAGAGACCTGTTACTTGTATCTAGCTTTCTTCAGAATATTTTTTTCCTAGAGCATCAAACTTTTTTGGATGCATAACTGGCCAAAGAAAAAAGAAAAAGTTGCAAGTGAATTTGTTTCCATTGTTCCAAAGAAAATGCTTGAATGAAAAAAACAAAACACATACACATGAGCTGGCTAGAAGAAATAGGAGTATCTTGAACTTAAACCAGAGATTGGGGTTTGGAAATGGTGAGGACCCAGAAGAAAAGCACTAACATTATGAAACTAGTGAATGAATGTGAGACTATAACGCATCACTCCTCTTTGATATAGGACTAGACAAGTGAAATGTGACTTTGCAAGAGGTGGTTGAAGAAAAAGTGAAATTTTGTTGACTATGTTAAACTGGTGGGTGGAATGTAAATAATGTACCACACATTGTAATGTTTAAAGGATACTGAATGGACTTAAGACATAACTATCTGATGTTGTTAATCATCTTTCCATTCATCACTGATGGGTTCAGTTCTGAGTCCTCAGAACTGAGTCGGCCTATTACCAAGCTCGCTTCAACCAAAAAAACTCTTGAGCTAAGTCTTTACCCAGAATGCCATTCTCCCTCTTACCTCAGATCTCATTTGCCGCATAGCCGTAAAGCCGCGTTTCAGCCGAGCTGTCAGCTAAGTAAAATCTTTTTGATATTTGTGTAAAAGTTTTTGGATATCTTCATATTTTACTAAACCTTGAGTATTTGTAGTATCTCTTCTTCGATCTAACCGTATATTCTCCACTCTACCCATTGTTACCGGTGGTAAAATAAGTACCATTGTTGGTATGGCCTTTTCCCTTACCCTTGTAGTGTTTCTTCAGTACCATAGCTGGTATTGCTTTCTCTTGCCTAACCTGTTAGCTTTTTATCTCTATTCAGGTGTTTCCCTTTCTTCACATATACAGTGTATTGTAATATTGGTAGTTTTCTTATGATTTCTTGTGTTTTTTGAACTGAGTGACTTCATTATTGTTGGATTATACAGTTAGTAGTGGTGTCCTTTCTATTAAAATGGTGGAAAAGAAGGGTACCTTTGGCTTTAAGCATTGTACTTCTTGTAAGGGCAAGTTACCTAACAGTGACTTGCATGATGACTGTGTATAGTGTTTGGGAGTGGCCCACCTTTCGGTGCAGCCTCCATGTGATATTTGTCAAAGTTTCAGCCAACATACTCTTAATGAGTGCAAAAATAAACTCATTCTGAAGGAGTTACTCAAGTCTCCCTTCTCAGTGGCCATTTTGCAATGGAGTTCTCAACCCTTCCTTCTAAGGACAAAGAGAGATCCCATTCTGTTCCTTCTTCACCATCGGGTAATCGGAGCAAACCTGGGAAATCTAAAGTCCTGAAGTTATTACTGGGGCATAAATCTGCCTCTTCTGCTCCGACCATCTCAAAATCTTCGATACTGATGCTTGTATTGGCACAGACCCTGCCTCCAGCACTGATCATAGATCTTACTACTCCTGTTTTGACTTCGGCACCTGTAGCTACTTTGACTCAGGGCACACATTCTACTTCGGCTTCAATTCCCATTTTGGAACCGACCGTTTCGGCTCTGAGTGCCACTTCGGCACTGAGTGTTGTACCGACCTCACTGGATCTGACCCCTTTGCTTCCGGTCTCGAAACTAGGGACTTCTGTGCCGGCAGACATTGCACCACGGATCTGATACTCTCCCTCAGTAGACCCATTTCTGGGCCAAGCGTATAGCCCATTTCTCAAACATCCTGACTCCCCATCTGGAGTATCCACTAGATCCACCAGGAGAGTTTCAGAACATGACATGGTGCATCTTGTGGGCCAACTTTTGGTAGCCAGGGGGATTCCATCACTTTCTAAAACCCATCCACCTGCTGGACTTGGGTTGGCTTATCCATGGACTCCAACTTATACTCCTCCTTCGTCCATCTCAGTTCTGAAGCCTTCTTTTCCGACATCCTTCTTGGAACCCACCTCCTTGGCACCTACGGTGCAACTCACTCCGGCTCCAAGTTTGTCCCTTTGGTCTTCAGTTCTCACCGAATCAGTCCTTCCTCAATGTGGGGATTGGGGGATAGGCTCGTTGGCGTAGGGTGCGGTGCTGACTTTCTCCTCAGTTCCCTCCTCAGTGCCGATGGCTGCATCTGTGCTGATCTTACTTGAGGCTCCACCCGTGGGGTTGAGTCCGTTGGAGCAGAGTGTGACCCCAGTACTGAGGTTGTCTTTCTCTGTTCTGGTCTCCCATCCCTCTTCGGGTGGGCCTGCCTTCTGTGCGATGGAGAGGGCTCTTGCTTCTGGTAGCAATCCTGTGATGTCAGAATCCCAGTTTTCACCCCTGAGCTGCAGCTGTCACAGACGACCCCCCCCCCCGGACACTGGGCAGAGAAGCCGCAGGACACACCTGTTCAGAGTACCCACTCTTCCGAGTCCTCCTCAGAGACCCCCACTGAGGAGCCCCTTTGAAAGACGATGTGCAAAAGGAAGCACGTGGACTCACCTTAGGACTCCTTAAAGAAAGACATGGATTATAATGATAGTAAAGGGTCCCTACAGTCACCTCCTGATGATGTCTCCTTCAGAGACATCCTGGAAATGTTAAAACAGAGGAGTGGCTGGAAGCCCTCCAACCCTTTGTCTGAGGAGTCCGTGTTCCTGCAGGCTTTTTCTGCTTGGCCATCTACCTCTTAAGTGACCCCACCTGCCGACGAACTCATCCAGCTCATCGTGCAGAGCTCGTGGAAGAACCCTGATTCCATTGAGGCGATCCCCTGGAGACCAGCCACAATTCTGTCTCCTCCTGCTGAGAATCTGCACTTGGTCCAAAGGATTCCCAGTTGATGGTATGGTGGAGGCGGTGGACACGAAAAAGGACTTGGCTGAGGAAAGTCCCACTGTTCACCTGCCCAACAGGGAGTCTCAGGTGGTGGACAGACTTGGGAAGCATGTTTTTGCATCGGAGACCTTTGCTATAATGGTCCCTGAATTATTTGACACATTTTACGAGGCTCCAGAGGGACTTGATCTTTGAACTCTCTGGGACACTTGCAGGACAGTTGTCTGACAAGGTCAGGGACAAAATGACCTCGCAGCTAGCAACCCTGGAATCAGTATCCAACTTGCCCATTAGGTTGTTCTCACACATAAGCAAAGGGGCAGCTAGAGCAGTGGGTTCAGGCATTGTTATGAGATGAAATGCCTGGATGCGCATCTGTGACCTCGCGGATCCCTTCAAGTCTTCCTTTCTGAATGCTCCCATCGAAGTTTCATTCCTCTTTGGCTCCAAAGTGAAGGACACGCTAGCTAGGTGCGAGCAAGATTGAAAAACCCTGTCTGTCGTAGGCCTATGATTTTCCAACCCTAAACATACCTCCTCTAGGAATCAGAGGAGGGAGAAGATGTGGCATAAGAAATCTCAGGGTCCTTTCTGTGCCACACATGGTGATGATACTCCCAGAGGCAGAGGGGGTAACAATTTGCCCCTATAGAGTCAGAGGGGGGTCCTCACAAGCAGTGCTCCAGGGACTCTTTCTCTGGGCAGCCTTATCAGCGCTCCTGAGGGGTGGCCCAATTGCTTACTTCTGGACACAGTCAGGGGTCATTTCTCTCTGCACAAAGCTGCCTGGCACTCTATCACCACCGATTGTTGGATGCAGAAGGTTATCAGCAGAGGTTACACCATTCCCCTTTCTTGTCAACCAAATTTTCCAAGAAAACTTCCCGACGTGCCACCCAGTCAAAGGGAAGCAGCAGCTTCAGAGGTTATAAAGCTGTCTCAAAAAAAGTCATCCAACCAGTCCCACCAGACCAACGCAGGTCCGGATTTTACTCTAGATTCCTTTTGGTGCCAGAAAAGGCAGGATACTGGAGACCCATTTTGGATCTCAGCAGCTTAAACATGTCTGTCACCCAAACCAAATTCCGAATGGTCACGGTTCAGTCCATCCTTCCCTTTTTAAGAGAAGGTGATTGGATGTGCTCTGTAGATCTCCGGGACGTGTATTACCACATCAAGATGGACAAACACTCCAGGAGTCTGCTTTGCTTCCGGCTAGGAGCCAGTCATTACCAATTCCATACCCTGCCGTTCGGTCTCTCTACAGCCCTCAGAGTGTTCACGAAATGCATGGCAGTGGTAACACGTCACTTGAGACTAAAAGGATTCCAGGTGTTTCCATATCTAGATGACTGGCTCCTTACTGTCCCCACCAAGCATCTTCTGGTAACTGCCCTGCAACATACTCTCTCTGGCAAAATTGTTGGGAATAACAATACATTTGAGATATCAAATGTTATCCCTACACAACACATAGACTTCTTCACTGGAGCAATGTTCAGTACTCAGTCCTGTCTGGTATCACTCCCTCTTCAGACTCCACCGATTGAGGCTTCAACTCTGAGTGATTCTTTCTCAAACATTAGCCCCTGCAAGACAAGTTCTCCAAGCGCTGGGTTATATGGCTGTGTCAATTCCAATAGTGCCTCTAACAAAGCTACATATGCAAATTCTGCAGTGGCTCCTCCTGTGTCAGTGGTTCCCAAACTATCATCCCCTGGATTACAAGATTTGAATAACCAACTCTTGCAAGCAGGACCTGCTTTGGTGGATGAGGCCAGATGAAGATCTTTGGAGCCGACCTTTTAAACCCTCCCAGTTCACAGCCATTTTAACCATGAATGCTTTCCTGATCGGGTGGGGGTGGGGGGGGCATTTTCAGGGAGAGACTAGAACTGAGGGCCATGCTGTTAGCATTGCAGGCACTCCATGCAGCTCTTTCCTCCAGGACAGTTGCAATCCAATTAGACAATATGTCAGTGGTCTGGTACATCAACAAGCAAGGAGGAACCAAGTCCTACTCCCTTTGTCAAGAAGCCATGAGAATCTGGCAGTGGGCGATAGCTTCCAACTGCTTTCTGATAGCAATGCATATCCCGTGGAAATCTGTGATTGCAGACAAACTGAGCAGATGCATCCTCTTGCCCCACGAGTGGTCCCTCAACCCCGAGGTGGCATCTGTAAACTTCAGCCACTGGAGCCAGCCTTGCTGCAATCCTTTCGCCTCCCCATCAAACACCAAGTGCAGCAACTGCTTCGCCCTACTTCCCATGCAGGAGGAGTCACCGAGGGACACTCTGATCCATGATTGGCTCACAGGACGTCTCTACACCTATCCTCCCATTCCTCTGATACCACAATTTCTAAAGAAAGCACTTCGGTTGAGATGCAAGGTGTTCCTCATAGCCCCATTCTGGCCTTGACAAGTTTGGTTCCCCTTTCTACAGCCTCACCTAGTATTCCCGCTGTGGATTCTGGATCCTCTACCAGATCTGATCACTCACCCCCAAGGGCTGAGTCACCCAAACCTGTCCACTCTCAAGCTGACAGCTTGATTTCTCCACTTCTGCTAGTCGCCAGCCAGGCAGGCTAACCTCTCCTCACCTGTTCGAGATATCATTTTGGCCTCTCACAAACCATCCACCAAAAGACTATATCAGGATAAATGGAAGCGGTTTTCCATTTGGTCCAAGGATAACATGCTAGACCCGTATTCGACTCCAGTTGCTGCAGAACTTCAATAGTTGGCTTAGTTTTTTGATAACGGATCTTCTGCCCCTACAGTTCATGTACATCTAGTGGCAGTTTCCAACTTCCACCGTGGTATAGATGGTACCCCTCTTATTTCGTTATGCCTTTGCAAGGCTTTCCTCAAAGGGGCTTTCCTCAAAGGGACCTCTCATCTCAGGCTTCCTCTTAGACAGCCCGTAGTACCATGGAACCTCATTTTAGTCCTTCAGTCTTTGACTCAAGAGCCCTTTGAGCCTGCGGCTGTGTGTGACCTAACATTTTTGTCTTGGAAATCTTTGTTCCTCGTAGCCATTACCTCTGCCAGAAGAGTCTCTGAGCTGCAAACATTGTCTATTAAGAAGCCCTACCTGGTCTTTCACAAAGACAGTGTGTCACTTCGAACGAACCCATCTTTTCTTCCCAAAGTGGTTTCTGAATTCTCTATTAACCAGTCCATTGATCTACCTGTGTTCTTTCCGAATTTTGCCAGTAGAGGAGAGTATTGCCTTCACACCTTAGACGTACATAGACAATTAAGGTTTTACCTAGACACGACCAAACCTATCCGTAAATCTGAACAGCTTTTCATCTCCTTCTCGGGACCCAAAATGGGAGAGGCTGTTTCCAAGGTTACAGTATCAAAATGGCTAAGGGACTGCATACATTTCACTTATTCCCTCCATAATGAATCCATGCCAAAAGTTAAAGCCCACTCCACTAGATCTGTGGCAACTTCTATAGCATTCCATTCCAGGGCATCCATGGATGACATCTGTGCAGCAGTTACTTGGCCTAGGCCTCATACATTTATCAGTCATTACAAATTGGACATGGTCTCCAGGGGGGAGAGCTGCCTTCGGCTCAATGGTGCTCAGGAATGTTCTTTCAGAAGGGCTGCCCATGGACTTCAAGGTAGCTTGGGATTCATTTCCATCAGTGATGAATGGAAAGAAGATTAACAACATCAGATAAAGAAGTTATGTCTTACCATAACATTCCATATGTGTTGTTCATCTTCTTTCATTCATCACTTCCCACCGTCCTTCTCCCTCCAGAGGCTCCTGGGGGATGCTTTGGGGCTGAGTGGTGCACTAGGGTACTTGCGTAGAAGTGGCCTCGGCTTTACTTCCTTTCTTAACAAACTCGATCTGAGGTAACAGGGAGAAGTGCATTCTGGGTAGAGACTTAGCTCGAGAGTTTTTTTGGCTGGCGTGAGCCTGGTAATAGGCTGACCCGGTTCCAAGCCCATCAGTGATGAATGAAAGAAGATGAACAACACAGATGGAATGTTATGGTAAGACATAACTTCTTTATTTTCTATGTCTGGGAGGAGGTAGAGATAAGAGCAATTATTGTAATTGGGAACAGAGGCTGTAACGTGCTTTAGCGTGAGCAGCCTTCAGTTTAAATTAGGTAATGCCTGTGGGAGAAGCCATCAGTTTAAGGCAATTGCTCCTATATAGAGTGATAACATTTTTTTGAAAATTTACATAGTTTTGTATGCTAGTTCTAGGTTTGAAGGGGATGGGGCACTCTGAAAATCTTTTTTTTTTTTTTTATTTGAGTGTTTTTGTTGAAACAAAAAAATCTTAAAGCATGATGTAGATTCAAATGGAAATAAGCCACTACATAAAAGACCACTGTGAAAACATTAATGTCTCCATGTAAGCTAAAGTTGGAAATATACATTCAAAAGAAGTGCCGTGTATAATAGGGTGGAGTAACTGCTTTCTGTCATAATGGCTACTTTGTCCATATTAGCATGGAATGTAAGTGGTCTTACATATATAGAAAAAAGCAGAGTATTGAATTATATTAACAGATATAGAGTGCAAATAGCGTAGTTGCAGAATACACATTTGGATAGAAATGAGTATGTGAAATTTACAAAGAAAGAAAAGAAAGAAGGAATTTCATGGTGAACATTCAGAAAAAAACAGAGACAAAGGAAAAGGTATAGTAATGATTGCTAGAGAGGTTCCAGTAGTGATAGAATAGGACAAAAAGGTAATGGCAGATTTGTAGTATAAGGGGTTATTAGCAAGGGATGAGGATTATGCTGGCTTATATTTATATTCCACATATTCCAGGTATTATGAAGTTTAAGAGAATTTTAGGGTAGATAGTTTGCTTTCAGCATAGACTATTTATGATTTACAGTAGTGAGGATGTGCTAGGAGACCAAGGGAAAATATAACAAAAGAAGGTAGGCTTCTGAAGTATATGAGAATGCTTGATATGGAAGATGTAAATTCAGTAGTAGGAGCTCTAACAGAATTTAAATTTCTCAAGTTACATAAACTGGGTTAAAATGTGTAGAACTTGTATTGAGCAGGAGCATGTGTATGTAACTGAAAGCTTTGACATATGTCCAGTAATTATTTCAGATCATTCATCAATATAAACTAAGATCAAGATGATTGATAATGAAGCAAAAATGAGAAAATGGCACTTTCACACCTGTTAAAGAGAGAGGGATTTCAGGAATGGGTAGTGGAAATTATTTGAAAGTTATTAAGGAAGGTAGTTTTTTTTCAGAAGGGATAGCTAGTGAGTGGGATAAAATGAAAATGGAGTTTAAAAACAGGGTACAAAGAGATATGAGAAGCTGATAGGAATTGTTTAGAAAGATTGACTAAGGCCAAAATATTCCAGAATAGAGGAACAACTGCAAAATGCTAAAGGAAAAGTATTGGAATATTTAGGTAGTTTGCATGAGTTTAGAAAGGTTGCTGTTAAACAACTATTTCTGATGACAACTCCAGAGCACAAAAAAACTTTAGCAAAAAGACTTGGCAACAGAAAATATAAGTTTTTTTGCCAAACTTAGCAAGCCTGTAACAAGAAAAAAAATCGAGATTATGTAGAGGTATTAGAGATTTTTTTTGAAATTTTATAATCTATATAAAGCAGATGAATGTAGAAACCAAATAAACACAAATGGAAATATTTATGGAAGACTTCTTAAGCCGAGATTAGAGGACAGCGAAGCTCAGAAATTAATAGCAAAGATAGGAAGAGATGAGAAATAAATGGTGATTTACAACCAGTCAACATGGAAGTCTCCAAGAACAGACATTACTGTGAAACTTTGGATGTCAGAAGGGAAGAAAGTCATAGAAATCTGGAAGGTTTGATTTAACAATACTCCATATGGAAGGGTGAGCACCTGCATCTTGGGGAAAAAAAATGCTGTGATATTGTAAGAGGGCAAAGACCCTTCAGAACCAGCGTCATTAGACCCATTTCATTTTTAAACTATGAGTATAACGTGTTTGCATCTGTACTAGCTGAGAGAATGGCAGAGCTGTTGCCAAAATTGACAGACATGGATCAGTGTGGTTTTCTGGAAGGGAGGCAAACATTTGGTAACATTAATAGATGAATGGTGATCCAGAGGGGAGGGAGAGAGTAGTAAAATGCCACAATAGTTGTGGGTCCTGAGGTAGAGAAGGTATTTGATAGAGTCTGCTGGGATTTATGAGTAGAACAAAGGTAACATTTGCATTCCTTGATAAAATAATGTGGTCTCTTAGGAGGATTTATGTTTCAGAGACAGATTTAAGGTGTCTGACAATCTGGGTTTGAACACAGGAACAAGGCAGGAGTATTATCTTTCCTTTTTGTTATTTGCTTTATTGTTAGACCCATTAGCAAAGAAAATAAGGGAGACTCAAAGTAAGTGTTATAGCTAGTATGGTAATAAAGAAAAATAGTTTTATTTGCAGATTATACTATTTTGCACTTATTAATAGAGCCAGAAAAGCAAAAGTGTGGAATATTTTGAACGTTTCCAGTCTTTCAGGATGTTAAATTAATGAAGATAAAACAAAGGCTATAGTAAGCTATGTACCCATCCATTAATTGATTTAGCAATATCCATATCTATGCGGACACAGTAACATTAAGTATTTAGGTGTATGGATTAAAAGGCTTCTATTATGGCAGCTAAGGAAATGTGGGAATAGCCTAAATAAATGATAATAGAAAAATCAAGGAACTGGAAGCTCTTGATTACAGATATGGATAGTAAAATGCAAACAGTAAAGATGTTTCCAGTTCATTTAGCTTTATATCCAGGTCAGACATATTTTTATCAACCAGAAGAGAAGCTGTGAACCATAATTAATAAGGAGCTGAAGGAACTTATTTGGAAGGGAAAGAGGGTAAGACATAAGTGGGAGAAGCTGATTCTTCCCATAGAACAAGATGATTTAGGGTTACCTGATTTGAAGGGATGTTTTAGAGCTATGTAGTTAAGGCTTGTATACACAACACAAGCAGAAGGTTATAAATCAAAAGCATAAAGGGATGATAATGAAATGGGGAGTTCAAAAATAAGGAGCAAGTAGAATTTTGGATGCAGGTCCTTAAGGAGAGTCAGAAAAACTGTACAAAATATTGCATTCATAAAGTAGCAGGAAGTATTTTAAGAACTGTTCCAACATGGAAATGGAGAAAGGTGATTTTACTAATAGGAATGACTGCAAGTTAGGGGTATACAAACAGGCAAGAGGGGGCTGGAGACCAGGTGTAGAAGCAAATAACTAGAGAGAGACATAACAACAGGCTGAGTATCTGGAACATTTGCAAACAGTGACAAAAACTTCCTCCAAAGCTGACAAAACTGGAAAGACAGATGAAGGTTCTGAAAATTCTAATTGTAACAAATCATAATATTGTTTGAAGGCCCAAGAAACCTCACTGCCACCCCACCTTTGGAAACATTAATTCATTCTGAAAATAGCATCAAAGAAAGAGAATCCCTCACAGGGGAGTATCCAGTGTCACTGTCTCCTCAGAGTCTGAACCAGAAACCTGAGGAGAAGAAAACTGCATCTGTCCCTTCACATTTCTCTGAAGGTTCAATTTCTTGAACCTCTTCAGAGAAAAAGGAATCCCTTTTTCTTTAACCAGATAAAAGAGAAAGCAGGACACACAGCCAAAGCAAAAAAAAAAAAAATACAAGAAAATCCTAGCCATGCTGGAGTTTTTCACTGTGTGATTCCTTAAAAGCTCTTGTAAAAGAAGATAATGGGATGTATGCAAATGACCCCTTAAGTACATCAGGTGTTTCAGCTATATGGCAATTTGGAATGCCCTTTAATTTTTTTTTCTTTTTAAGTCTGTTAATGGAGAATTTCAGGCCAGTAAACCCAAACCCATTTAAAAAAAGCCACAAAGCTGTCTACACTTTCCAAAAGGAAAGTGTACTGCTATATAGGTTCATAGGTGGCTTGTAGGCTAACAACCCTAGAGCTGTTACAAGCCTAGGCATGTTAATCCTGAGTTGCTTCAATTGTCTTTGTTTAGGTGGATGTAATTCGCAGAGTACATCAATGATAAACACTGACTACCCCTGTCCATGAAGGACATGGGTGACACCCCCCAGGGTGAATTTGGGGTCTCCCATCCATTTGTCCAGGTTGCACTTGAATAGGGTCAGTGAGGACCTCTGCTTCACATGAATTGGTAGTTTACTCCAGAGTAGCGTCAATCTCTAGGAGATATATCTGTCTCTCCAGTGTGTTCCGTTAATGTCACAAGCTTGGTTAAGATGCCTAGAGTAAGTGACTGTTGTGCCATTTGACTTGTAAATGTGCAGCATATCCATCAGGGCAGGGTCAAAGACTGCCCTGTAAGCCAGGCACAAGTTACCTCTCAGCAGCCTATATGACACAGAGTACAGTGACAGGGCTTTCAGTCTGTCCACATAAGTCATTGTTTGGAGGCCCTTTATTTCCTTGGTGAGGAACCTCTGTGGTCTCTCCAGCTGCTGCAGGTGTCTGGCGAGGTACATGCAGAAGGGAGCACTGTACTCTGTTAGTGGTCTGATGAGGGTCTAGTACATTGGAGTTATAACATCCTTAGATCTGAATGCAGTGCCCTTGCTTATGAGATGCACGACATAGAAGGCTTTCCTTAGTACTGTGGAAACTTGGTGGTCAAAGTTCAGATTGCTATCTACCTGTGTTCCCAGACGTGGCATTACTGAGTTTGAACTGTGCAATTAGCAGGGAATTCTGCTTTGTCAAAGGGCATAATGCACTTTTTTGCATTTAGTTTTAGACCATTGTTTTGGCGCCAGTCATTTGTCTGTGTTAGCCCCTCCTGTAATATGTTAACGTCATAGGGGAACTCTGTGATTGCACCCAGTTTGCAATCATCAGTGAACCTGGTCAGCTAAAGGCCGTCTACTTTAGCCTGGACTTCTGAGAAATAGACTGCAAACAGTAAAGGGCCCAGCACAGATCTTTGTGGTATGTCACTGATGACTGGTCTGCTGGTAGAGGTGGAATCACCGACTTTGACAGTGTGTGCTCTGTCCGTAAGCCAGTTGGCTATCAATCTAGTGGTGTAAGGGTTAATCCCCAGCTGGGAGAGTTTCTCAATGATACCTGAGTAGGGGGTTGTGTCAAAAGCACCGTCTTACCTTCATCCAGGGCTTTGGTGACTTTTTTAAAGATGTCTGCTAGGTTTAATAAGCATGAACTGCTGGGTTGGATCTAGAGTTTGAGGGCCACCTATGTCCTTGTTGATAAGGTCCAGGATGATTCTTTCTGTGGCCTTGCAGATGAGGCTGGTTAGCCCCGTGGGTCTATAGTTCACAAGGTCAGTTGATGGCCCCCCTTTTGCAAGGGAATTACTGTTTCTTTTCTACACTCTGCTGGAAAAAAGTCAGTCCTTGGGCTATGGTTAAAGAGAACACCAAGTGAATCCAGTAAGTCCTGTTTTAGATTGGTTAATAAGCAACCTGGGATGTTACTGATCCCATTGAGGCCATGTTTTTGGCCTTGGAGAGCACAGATATGACATGATCTCTAGAGATATTAGGCAGAGGACTGGTGTTAGGTAGACTTGAGGTATGGCTGGTGGGGGCATGGGGGGGTGAAGTTTGCTCCAAATCTGTCAGCTAGCAGGTTGGCAATTTCCTCTGGTGTAGTATGAGTGGTACCATCTTCTACCAGTTTGGCACATAGCTGAGCATTCAGTTTTACATTTTGGACGTAGTTAAAGAATGCCTTATGATTATCCTTAGCTAGGGATGCTGTTTTGCCATCGTAATTAGCTTTAGAGGACTTTACAAGATTTCTGATTTGCTTGTTCAAGCTGTGCAGCGAATTCTTCCTCTGCTGAGTCAGTTCCCTCTTTTTCTTAGATATAATTTTCTTCCTTTTGTTATATAATCTGTTTATACTTGAGGTCTACCAGGGTGGCTTGTTATTTGAGGAGCACCTAGTTTTAATCCGGTCAGCCACTAGTTAATTGGACATGGAGTAGATCGAGACAGATGTACTATTTGACCAGTCTTGAAGTGCACTTGGCTCTATTGAAGGTTTGAATGTGTGGAAGGCATTGTAGTTTTGCATGGCCAGGGTATTCTCCGGGGCCTTGAACCGTGTCTCAGTGACTGCACAATGTCAGCATCTTCCAAGGGGAAGAATGCATACAAGGAGTGCAGTTTCATGTTTAGACTCCTAGCATTAAGCAGTAGGACCTTGAGTTTGTCGAGTGGATTTTGTTACGTCAGAACTTTTTGTTGTTTTGATATTGCCTAAAATAGGCACTATGGGGAGGCAAGCGCCTTTGCCAATATCCAAAAGCCTAGAAGAGGCAGGTGCAGACCATCTCTGGCAAAGCATCATGACCTGTTGACCATGTCTTCCCAGACTGTCAGATACTGGCTCACCCTGAACTGGCACTACAAGCTAAGGGAATTGGTGAAATCCATCATTTTTTGTTTATATTATGGCATCATCCTGGGTAAAGGTAGAATGGTTCTTAGGGCTAGTCATACCTGCCTGAGACACACAATCTGAGAGTTAAGTTATGTCTCTCTTCATATAGTCCAAAGAGGTACATCTCATGTTATTCGCCCCAACATGGACTATGACAGAATCACAACTGTACTTGTTGTTGAGTGACTTGAGTGCATGTATGATTTGATGGATCCTGGCACCTGACAAGGTAGCTGACTATGACCTTCTCCTTGTCCAACCAGTGTGTCTCACTGTGGAGCCATCTATGACCAAGACATTAGGTTTTGACATGTTTTGCCTTAGGGGCTTATTTGCTGAATCACTGGTGTATGTGTTATTATGTGTGGTGATTTGTATTTGCATAGCAGTGTGTGCAAATAGTTTACGTTTGGGAGGTCGCTGATATTTTGGTAGGCTTCTGATGAGTACCTCCGCATGTGTAGGTTTATGTATTGTGACCTCATTTTGTGTGAGAGGTAAAGTGTATGTGCTGACAGCCTTTGATATCCAGTTGTTACATGAGAGAATTGATTCCAATTTCATAGTATAGTTGCATCTCTCACATAGGGTATTTGTTTGTTTTAGGAGTAAGTGGTTGTCAGTATACATGATGGTTACTACATTGCCTCAGGATGCCCATGTCAGTCAGGCTGGCTGGTGAAATGATGGGAAACTACCCATCTATTATAGCAGATTTTTGCCGTATGTATTATTAGGGATGGGATTGGGCTAGTTTGACTAGTTTTTGTGCTGGGGCTAACAAAGGTGTTCGATGTTCTTCGTGTTTCACTGTTGCAGTCATTACATTTGGGTAATCTGCTTGCAAGTTGCCCTCAGTCGGCCTGATTAACAAAGTCTTGGGTCCTGCGTCGGTTGCTGTCCCTTCTTCCATGACGTCAGGTCGTCAGGGGTATAAAACATGCAGCCAACGCCATTACATTAGTCTTTCTTGCCATGCGGTGCCCGAAGCAGAAGCAGTTCGCAAGTGCCGGTCGGCCAACTCCTGAAATTTTAGTTTGAGTTTCAGAACCGAAGTCTTCAACTAAAACCTAAGTACCCCGTTGGGGAAACTTTTTCATGCTCCTTACCGATGTCAGTAAAAGTTAATAATTGCATTACTTGTGGAAAGCAAATACCTCATAAAGATTTTTTTTCGTACTTGCCTAGGCCCTGACCATGACGTACGTTGCTGTCGGTTTTGTACTTTAGTTAATCAGCGCACTGTCCGTCGTCGGTATATTTTTGCCTCTAAATGTTTCGGTTCTTGGTTTAATTATCCAGAAATGTCGTCTGTTAGCCATCCGACTACCGGGATTCCGAAAAAATGCAAAGATAAAGACAGAAACAGACCGCCGAGGTCCAAAACTGCAGACGACGCTTCTCCTAAGCCAGTCGCCAGTACTCAGTCAGGTGCTTTTGCAGCCCTGATACCCGCTACTTCTGATTCGCAGGCCTCTACTGAGACCCATTCGGAGTCCGGTATGCCATGAGATGCTTTAACTATGGAACCCGCTGATGTCTCTACCTTGGATGGGTCCAGAGTCGCTGTGCAGGCACCGGCTTCTGAGGGTGTATTCAGGCCTACGGACTTGCATATTAAATCGATGCCTCCTTCATTACTAAGGCCTAAATCTTGATCCATGTCTAAAAAAACGATGCTCAGGCCCCTATGCCTAAAAAACAAGTTATAAAAATGGCTGAAGACCTAATAACTCTAATTAGGGGTAGCCAACCCCCCCCCCCCTTCTAAGAGGCCTAGGGCTGAGCTTGATTATGAATCTTCTGATCAGGATTCTGTTTTTTCTGACAACCTGGATTTCTCCTTACCTACTTATGAGGATTCTGATGCAGAGGACTCTATTCCCTCTGCTACCCCTCCTGAGGATTTTCCTTTTGGGGAAACCTTACATACTCTAAGGGAGCATTTTCACTGGGAAAGCCAGGAATTTTCTGATTCAAAAAGACGCTTAGGAATTTCCTTCTCTTACCTCAGCATAGGCCTTTGGCTATTCCTCCTGTACTAGACATTGTTGATAATGCCTTCTCGGAATCCAGTTTGGCCCCTGATTCCCTGCCTCCTGCTCCCAGTAAACCTGACAGATACTACAGGGTCCCCGAGTACCACAAGTTCCTTTTCAAAAATACTATTGCTGATCCAGAGACTATTTCACAGGGGCCCAAGAGCATTAAGGCTTCTACTGCTAAAAATCCTACCCCTTCTGGTAGAGAATCCAGGGCGCTGGATCGATGGGGTAAAAACGTTTACACTTCAGCAACCTTGGCCATTAGAGCTTTAAACTGCCAATTTCATATGTTAAAATATCAGCAACATGTTATTTGACTGCTTAAACAGAAAATGATGATTCCTAACTGTGTAGAAAATAGACTTACAGGATTTAATGCATTCTGCTGAACAAGTTGAAAAACATACTTTGCAATGTGGTTTTGATTCTTTAGAGGCCTCTTCCATGGCTGCTATTACTGGGCCTGTGCTTAGAAGGCATGCTTGGCTTAAGGAGCATTCTTTGCCTGATCATTTTAAATGTAAATTGTCGGATGCTCCTTTAAATCAGGACTGCCTGTTTGGCAACAAGGCTGAAGAAGTTCTTAAAAAGATGGAAGATAAAGCTAAATCTATGCAGGTTCAGCCTCCTAGATTTAGTAGGCACTGGCCCTCTAAGAATTGGTCCTTTCCAGCCCCTTCCAGGTCTTCTCAAGCCAAACCCAGACACAGCAAAAAACCCCAGGTTTCAGTTCCAGGGGACTCACAGAACTAAGCAGTAGGGGCCTCCACTTCCAAGTCTGGGAATAACAAGACTCCCCCCTATGGTAAACTGTCTCAGTGGCTTCCTTTTAAAATTTCCAAGCACTTGTCTTCTGACTGCCCCTTTGGGGGGGAAGATTGCTCTTAATGTAAAGAACTGGGAACTCATTACCCAGGACAAATGGGTTTTAAATATAGTGTCCCAGGGATACAGATTTCACTTCCACATGTTGCCAGCACCAAGTGGGTGGCCTGCCCTACCCCCAAATCAGTGGGCAGAGGCCCAAACACAAGTACTTTCTCTCTTAAAATAGGGGCTATTCAACTGGTTCCAGAAGAAGAAAAGGGACATGGTTTCTACTTGAGACTTTTCCTGGTACCCAGAAAAGACAAATCATGGCATCCTATCCTGGACCGGTCTACTCTAAACACCTTTCTGGAGATTCCAGAATTCAAGATGCTGACTATTCACCAATTTCTTACTGTGCTACGCAAAGACGCCTGCTTGGCAACACTAGATTTAAAAGAAGCATGCCTGCACATCCCAATCAGGGAATCTTGCAGAAGATACCTACGCTTCAAAGCAGGCTACACGCACTATCAGTTCTCTGCACTGCCCTTTGGCTTATCTACTGCACCCAGGGTATTCACAAAGTGCCTAGCTCCAGTTATTGCATTTTGCAGGCAAAGAAGTATTCAAATATACCCATGCCTGGACGATTGTCTAATTCAGGCAGAAAGCCAGGACATACTTTTGAATCATCTGGCTTTTGTAAAAAGGGTTCTAACTTATCTGGGGTACACCATAAATGAAAATAAATCACAACTGGTACCCTGTCAACAAATTATATTCCTGGGAGCAAGCTTGAATACAGCTTCCCAGATGGCTTACCTTACGCCAGAAAAGCAAATTCATTTGACAACCTACTTCAAACAAGTGGCCACAAAAACCCTGCTATTTGCAAGACAAATACTGCAAGCCTTGGGGTTCATGGCTTCCTGCATTCTTCTAATTCCATATGTAAGACTGCATATGAGGAAACTACAATGGTATCTAAAAAGCCTATGGAGTCAACATTCTCACAGCCTAGAAACAATGATTCCTGTCATACCTTGCCTACGCCTAGAGGTCCTTTGGTGGGTAGAGGCCTGCCACCAAAATAAGGGACTACCTTTCACACCACCCCTTGCCACCCAAACCCTAACAAGAGATGCATCAGACTATGCATGGGGGACTCTCCTGGCAGGGAAGTGCATTCAGGGCAAATGGCACCCAAGTCAAGTGCACCTGCATATCAGTCAAAAAGAAATGTTAACTGTACAGAATGCTCTGACAGCCTTCAAGGACTACATTCTTCCAGGACAACTAATGGTAAAGACGGACAACACCACGGTTATGTGGTACATAAACAAGCAGGGGGGTACACATTCTTATCCCCTCCGCAGACTAGCCATGGCATTGTGGAACACAGCCTTGAGCTACCAAGTGCACCTACAAGCTCAGTTCCTGCCAGGAAAAGTAAATACACTGGCAGACGGACTAAGCAGAAACCTCATGGACCCACACGAGTGGAAACTGGAACCAAGGATTTTCAACATGTTGACAAGCGAATGGGGAAGCCCAGATATAGACCTGTTTGCCTCCCCCCAGAACTACCAATTGGACATATTTTGCACAAGGAGTCCCCACAAACGAGCCTGGAAAGTGGGTGCTCTGTCCTTCAGCTGGAAAAATCTATCAGTTTATGCCTTCCCCTCGCTGTCTCTGCTCTCCAAAGTACCACTAAAAGTCAAACAGGACAAACCAAGGATGATTTTGATTGTTCCAGACTGGCCGCGCCAACACTGGTACCCGCTCCTGCGCAGTGTGTCACGGTTATCTCCATGGCACCTGCCTCAGACTCCTTCCCTGCTGTCTCAGCAGGAGAACCAGATTCTGCACCCTCAGCTTCCAACACTGAACCTTGCAGCCTGGCTAATTACTTAAACTCTCCCTTACCATCCCTCAGCAAACCTGTGATGGATGTTATCCTAGAGACAAGGAGGCCTAGTACTAGAAAATCTTATGCCGAAAAATGGAAAAGATTCTGTGCCTGGAACCAGTCTCAAGGGTTGAGCACAGCAGTGCCCAATTTACCTCAGATTTTACAATACTTAACTGAGATGCTTCACAAGGGCCTGTCTTTTTCCTCCATTAAAATCCACGCCTCAGCCATTTCAGCTCATTATAACACAGAACCTCCCCTCTTCTCTCATCCACTGCTCAAGCAGTTCCTCAGAGGGGCCAAAAATTTGAGACCACCCAGGAGAGCTCCATCCCCAGCCTGGGACCTTAACTTTGTATTGGAGAAACTCACTCTACCTCCTTTCAAGCCAGCTGCTTCTGCAGATATAAATTTTCTTTCTTGGAAAACGGCTTTCCTTTTAGCAATCACTTCAGCTAGAAGGGTATCTGAATTACAGGTCCTTATGGCAGTGGAGCCTTTCATCATCTTCCATGCGGACAGGGTGTCACTCAGAGCCAAACCATCCTTCATGCCCAAGGTGGTATCCAGTGTGGCTCTTAATCAGTCCATTCATTTTGCCAACCTTCTTTCCCAATCCACAGAACAAAGGGGAACAGATACTACATTCCTTGAATGTGCACAGACAACCTAGATTCTACTTGGACAGGACTAAACCTCAAAGAAAATCTGAACAACTGCTGTTAGCATTTGCTGCAGGGGCAGAGGGGAAGACTATTTCAAAACAAACCATTTCTAAATGGATAAGCCATTGCATTCATTTCTGCTATAAGCACAATGGAAAACTTATCCCCCAGGGGATCAGACGTCACTCCACCAGGGCTGCATCTACCTCGACAGCCTTTCTCGGAGGCATTTCTACCTGGGACATCCTAGAAGCTACTACCTAGAGTTCTGTACATACTTTCACCAAGCATTATCATTTGCCAATTTTCTCTAAATCCAGAGCTGGCTTTGCCACTGCAGTCTTGCAGGGCCTTATAGCTGGCCCTAATGCTCTCTAAACTTCTTCTCCCAACCATAGCTTTGGGAATCTACCCAAATGTAATGACTGCAACAGTGAAACATGAAGAACATAGTACAGTTATATACACTTACCATAAATGGAGATGTTCGAGAGTATTCACTGTTGCAGTCTTGGTTACCCTCCCTCCTGCCCCCTAATTTCTTTTGGCTATACCTCTACTTTCCTTTACTATGCTTAAAAGCCTTTTTGGTGTATTTGCTTTTTTGTTAGAGGTTTACCTTTGTGTTTTTTATGTTTCATTGCTTCCCATTAGGGGGGCATCTGACATCTGGGGCAAGAAAAAGTGATGTAATGGCATCTGCTGCATGTTCTAAACCCCTGACGTCATGGAAGAAGGGACAGCAACCAACGCAGGACCCAAGACTTTGTTAATCAGGCCGACTGAGGACAACCTGCAAGCAGATTACCCAAATGTAATGACTGCAACAGTGAATGCACTCGAACATCTACATTTATGGTAAGTGTACACAACTGTACTGTCTATTGAAGGCTATGGATGGTAAGTGTGGCAACGCTCCTCAGTGCACCTGCAGTGCAGTAGGGAAGCTTGAGAGGGTTCTACTGATAGATGTCTAGGGAAAAATTGAGTTTCAAGGTGTTTGTGTCTGTATATATAAGGAATCCCTGACCTCTGTTGTGTGGTGCGCTGCAATGCACAAACACGAGGCTTAAATACAGGTGAAATTGAGACACTTTTAAGCTAATCTACCAATAGGAAAGCATACAGTGAACCTTCCTCCAGCAATCGCCAGCTCGCCCTTCTGCCACAAGGGTGCAGGGGAGCCCTTCTTAATGTAAGATGGCTGGTTTAGTGTTCAAATGCATCAATAACAGGCTAGATTCAGCAGGTCTGAATCTAATGTATGCTATCTAGGTATCAAAACAGTGCAAATCAAGTGCAGAGAAGTGCAAAAAATACTTAGAGCCCTTTAGTGTTTTTCCCAGCTCAGAAAGACCAGGTAATCACCTACTGCCACCAGATGAACAGTCACAGTCCTTCCAATGCAAAAGCACAGTAAAGAAGTGTCCGGAGTTAAATGCTATCACAAACAAACTTAAAGATATAGATACAGCAGTGAACTTTAAACGGCTTATAAAAGTGTGGTTATTCAATAAAAGTACTTTGCTCTGAATAAATGAGCTAAGATATACTAAGTTATACAGACTTTATAAAGGTACAAACAAGATAAGCCTTCCAGCCAATAAAACTGCATTCAGACATCTCAGTTGTTTCCTCAACCTCAACAGACCAGGCTACCTCCCAGTGCACTAGATGGAAAATCCACTGACCTCTTTTGTGTAAAAACAATTGTTTGCTAGAGTGTAAAATGCACCACTTTATCCAAACCGCTAGTTGTATGAAGTAGAACAGACAACGGGGTGGCAAAATGAACTTTTTGTAATATAAGCACAAGAAAAGACAAATAATTCAGGATATCAACAACAGTGTAGAAAGGAATGGTAAATAAATAATTCAGGATAGCAGCAGCAGTGTAAAATGGGAGGACCTTTTTAAGCTCAATTTAATTTACTGTAGGGGTGGGCAGCATAAAGTCACCAGGTTAACAAACAGGAGAGTGGGTGGGAATTGCCAGCAGTGCTTTAGACTTCAGATTTTTTCAGACAAAGATGGAGGCCCAGAATTTCACTGAGTATTTAAGTATCAGTTTAACCAGTTAAAAAAAACATTTGAAATGAGTAGCCTAGATAATTTGTGTCCACCTCTAACATAGAGCAAAAACACCAAGCCAAGAAGATTTCTTAAAACAGAAAACAAAATGGAGCAGGTATGCGAAAGCAGCTCTGAAAGGTCACAGACAAAAGATACAAGTTTTCTCATCCATCAGAGAATCGCCAGCAGTGCTTTATTTTATGCAGGCTTCAAATATTTTCAGACAAAGACCATATAAGGACAGTTTCCCCAAACAGTTACACCCACAAACTTTACATAACAGTAGAGCCTGTGTTCCCTGTTATACAGATACCATCTGTCCTTCTCCTGTTTCTATTTCCCATTTAACTGTGGAAAACAAATTGCATGTTCTCACTTAACTGATGTTTAGCCTTAAGACATTGTGCACTGACTACCCTTAAATGAACGGAGTTAATCATGCATTGTTATATTTAATATTTAAGTACTAAGCCTACTAGAAATGCTACTGTTTGCCACAGCTATCCAGTTCTCTCATTATTAAACATTCATTTATTTTCGTTGAACTGCTTGCCAGTCCCCCTTTAAATTCTAATCATGATGTTTCTTATACAGATGCCTTTGAACACATTTTTTCAGACAAGTCCTGATTAACTGCCTACACCTGTAGATACACTGTGTAGCTAATAGCTTTAAAGTTGCTTGATACAGTTTTTTCAGCTACTGTTTTTATAATTTCCATTTTCTAGCCTTTTTCCTTACAGAAAAAAACAGGGTAAATGAAGATCTTCTGTCTCTACTTCCACACCTGTATAAAAACAGGGAATTTTTACATTTTAAAATACACGTAATATGGTCAGTATACCCCAACAGCACAAGATCTCATCATTGTATTGCTTATATCCATATTTTATCCTGTTACATTATTTACCCCCAGTTTCATTGCAGTCAAGAAAAAAATATTTGCTTACTTTAGTAAAGCTAGCATAATCAACACACAATGATGAAAATCCTCCATCACGCATTTAAAATACCTATGCAGACTATACAGAGGTACTTTACAATGTAGCATACAGTTTACTTCAAGACATTTATTATACACATTTTGCTAAGAATAAAATATTTTTGTATTACTTAGTTACATCCCCAACACCTTCATTTTCCTTTAAAACATTGACGAAAGTGTGAATTATACTGTAGAGTCAACTGCAAGACTCCTCCCTAGCAGAGTTTTTTTTTACTAGTTCATTTTCTCTTGCTTTCTCCAGATTTCTTCTTTGCTGACATCTAGGCAGTATAGAGACTAGCCAGTAATTCCGTTTTGCCCAGATTGCTAGCTTTTACTGGCTGTTTTACTTCTCTCTTCTTCTTCACGCTAGGAGAGCCATGTTCTTCAGAGTGCATCCATTTTGGAATCTGTTGGCATAATTCTTGAGAAGGTGATGTATATTTAACTTAATTCTTGTTGAGAAACAGTGATCCATTCCAGATGTTCTTCGTGTTTCATTGTTGCAGTCATCACCTGTGGGTTATCCCTGCTGTGGCAGCCCTCAGTCGGCCCGAATACCAGAATCAATGTTTTTCTGCATCAGCTGCAGCCGCCTGTAGTCTGATGCCAGGTTGTCAGTGCTATAAAGCAAGGCAGCCGACACCATTACATCAGTCTTTCTTGCCATGGAGCCTGTAGCAGAAGCAGTTTGCAAGTGTGCCGGTCTGTCGCTACCAGAGTTTGAATCTCAGCTGAAAATATCTAAAGCCAGGTACTCCATTGGTGATCCTTTTTTTCTTGCACTAACTGATGTCTGAAAAAGTTAACAATTGTCTCCCCTGTGAAATGCAGATCCCAGACGAAGACTTCCATTCATACTGCGTCACTTGTTTAGGCCCAGACTGCGACGTCCCCCATTGCTGGTTCTGTGCCCTCGCTAACGCGAGAACCATTCGGTGTAGAACTCTTATTGTAGACCGGTATTTTTGTCTTCCGTCTTCACATTCCGAAATTGTCTGTCAGCCCACAGTCCGTGGACATTCTGAAAAAACGCAGAGATAAAGATAGAGAGAGACCACACAAGGCAAAGCCGTCTGACGACTCTACCACTAAGCAGGTAGTCAGTTGTCCGGAATTCAGTGAGGCGCTTTCGTGGCCCCTGATGCTCAATTTGATATCTATGCAGGCCTCTACCGAGACCCTTTTGGAGTCTGGTATGCTGCAGAAATCTTCTTTGTCTTCCGAGGCTTTGCCGGTCTCTGCCTCGGTTGGGTCCGGAGCCGCAACGCAGACACTGGTTTCCGAGGAGGCCTCTTGCACTACCGAATCTAGGCTAAAAATTACGTCTTGTCATCCGACTACCATTTATCTCAGATCGACGGATACTTGTAGGCCTAGAAGCCAGGCCACTCCTAGAAAATCTGCCTCTAGCCACCATCTTGCTCCTGTTCCACTACCCCAAGCACAAATGCGTAAAATGGCAGAGGATCTCATTTCCCTTATCAGGGGTAGTCAGACCACAACTTCTAAAAGGAAAATACACCCTTCCCCAGAAATGATGACAGAACAGGATTCTGAGGAATCTGACTATTCAGATTTTGAAGAGGAACAACAACCCCTGACTGCTTATGAGGATTCAGATGCAGAGAAATCCATTCCTTCTGCCTCCCCACCAGAAGACCTTTCCTTTGGGGAAACCCTTCACACCCTCTGGGAACATTTCCAATGGGAATCTCAGGATTTTCCCCAGTCTAAGGAAAGACTTGGGGGAGTTTTTGGACCTGCCCCAGCACAGACCCCTGGCCATCCCTCCTATTTTAGAAGTGGTGGATGATGTTTTCCATGAATCCAGCTTAGCCCCTGACACCCTCCCACCTGCTCCCAATAAACCTGAACGGTATTACAGAGTACCGGATTCTCGCAAATACCTGTACAGAAATCCTGCTGCAGACCCAGAGGTCATTACACAGGGGCCTACGGGAGCTAAGACTAGTTCTGCCAAGAATCCTGTTGTTCTGACAATGATTCCAGAACTCTTGTCAGATGGGGTAAAAAAAAAGTGTGTACCTCTGCAACCTTAGCTATCAGAGCACTCAGCTGTCAGTTCTGTGTGTTAAAATATCACCAACACACTTTGAAACTATTAAAACAAAAGATTTCAACCTTTCCTGACTGTGCCAATTCGAAAGAGGTAGCAGATTTACTGCACTCTACTTGTCAAGTGGCCAAACACTCATTACACTGTGGATATGATGCCCTAGAAGCCTCAAGCAGGGCAGCAGTGTCATGATTTGTCATTAGGAGACATGCATGGTTGAAGGAACAGCCTCTTCCTGATCATGTGAAGTCTAAACTAATTGATGCACCCCTGGATAAGGACTGCTTGTTTGGAGTAAAGGTAGAAGACGAGCTTAAAAAGATGGAAGACCAAACAAAATCTATGCAAACAGTAAAGGATTTCTTTCAGGTTCAACCTCCCAGGTTCAGCAGGAGCTTTCCCTCTAAGCACTGGGTCCTTTCCTGCACCTAGCAGACAGTGCCAAGGTAAGCCCTGCAGTGACAGACCACCCAGGCCCCTATGACAGGGGCAACAGACAACCAAACAGTGGACCACTTCTGCCCCAAAGGCAGGGAGTTCTAAGCCACCCCTCTATGGCAAAAACTCTCAGATTCCCCTCCCCACTCTGCCTGCCTTTCACTCACCAAAAGCTAGGAGGAAGGCTGTCCCTCTGCAAAGAAAACTGGCTTTCTGTAACAAAGGACCAGTGGGTCTTAAAGAACATTTTTCAGGAATACAAATTCTCTTTCAACGATCTCCCAATTCCAATAGGGTACCCAGACTTACCTACAAGTCAGTGGGCAGAGGCATTGAAACAGGTACAAACTCTCATATCCCAGGGGGTAGTAGAACCTGTCCCCCTCAGATCAAACAGGCAAAGGCTTTTATTCCAGACTATTCCTTGTTCCCAGAAAAGAGAGCACTTGGTGCCCCATCCTGGATCTATCCATTCTGAACACCTCCCTGGTGGTCACCAAATTCAAAATCTTAACTTTGCAATAGCTGCTGCCTATGCTGACAAAAGATGCCTGGCTAGTGATCCTAGACCTAAAAGATGCCTACCTACACATCTCCATAAGGGAGTTCTGTAGAAAATTCATGAGTTTTAGAGCAGCCTCGCAACACTTTCAGTTCTCTGTGCTACCCTTTGGCTTATCTACTGCACCCAGAGTATTCACCAAATGCTTAGCCCCGTCCATAGCATTTTGCAGACAGAAATGTACAGATTTACCCTTATCTAGATGACTGCCTCATTCAGGCAGAGTGCAAAGAAAAGCTGCTCCAGGACCTTCTCTTTGTCAAGACTCTCCTAACCTCTCTAGGGTTCACCACCAAAGAGAAGTCAAAGGAAACACCCTCCAGGAAGATCATTTTCTTGGGAGCACTGCTAGGCACAGCATCCCAAATGGCCTTCCTATCCCCAGAAAATCAGAGCTTCCTGCCTCTCTACTTTACCCAGCTAGCTTCCAGAAGTCACCTCACTGCGAGGAAGTTCCTGCAAGCCTTGGGGTACATGGCATCTTGCATCCTTCTAATTCCTCTGGCCAGGCATCACATGAGGAAACTTCAATGGTATCTAAAGAACATTTGCTGTCAGCACTCTCAACCTCTAGAGACCTCTCTCCCTCTGATCCCCTGTATAAGGGCCGTGTTTTTCTGGTGGGCAGGGGCCTGTGCCAGGAACGAGGGTCTTCCCTTCATCCTCCACCCTACCGTCCAGACCATCACCACCAATGCCACCGACATTACTTGGGGCACTCACGTAGCAGGCATGTGCACCCAAGGTCTTTGGGATCCCCAGCACCTTCCCTTACACATCAGTCAGAAGGAAATGATGGCAATACAAATGGCTCTGACATCCTTCAAACCCCATCTCAGTCCTGGGGTTCTTCTTATCAAAATAGACAACACCACAGTAATTTGGTATATCAACAAACAGGGAGGGACCCAATCTTACCCTCTGTGCAGGCTAGCCATGAACCTCTGGCTGACAGCCGCCTCCATGGGTTTACACCTAATTGCCCAATATCTACCAGGGGTAAACACCCTGGCGGACCACCTAAGCAGAACATTACTGGACCCCCACGAATGGCAGCTGCACAGGAAAATCTTTTTGCAAGTCATTCAGCAGTGGGGAGCTCCAGAGGTGGATCTCTTTGCTTCGCCCCTCAACCACCAGCTGGAAAAATTCTGTACCAGGGAGCATCACCACCTAACATGGAAGGTGGATGCATTGACCTTCTCCTGGAACTCCCTCTTTCTGTACACATTCTCTCCTCTGCCTCTTATTCCCAAAGTATTGATCAAGATAAGGGAGGAGAGACCAAAGGCCATCCTCATTGCTCCAGATTGGCCTAGACAGCATTGGTACCCCTTACTGGGTGGCCTGACATTACAGACTCCCAGGCAGCTTCCCCTGATCTCAGACCTCTTCATCTAGGTGGGGGGAATGCTACACCCAGACTTGCAGACTCTCGAACTGTCAGCATGGCTAATACTTTAAAAGCAAACTGGGAAACTACTCAAGTACAAATTCCCAGGCCCAGCGCTTCCTGGAATTCTTCAACTCAAACTCCCTGGATCAGCTGGTAAACTCCCCTAGCAGAGGTGAAAACATATTGGACCTGGTCATCACCAACATGGGAGACAGGTGTTCCACACCAGAGGTCAACCAGTCACTGGTTAGATCACACCATAAACGAATCACTCTGGATGTCCACACCCCACCACCACCCCCAACTAAGGAACCCACAGTAAAAAAAACTTTTCTAAAGCAAACTTCACCTTACTTAAGACAGAGGTGGTACGTTTCACAGCCCCCACACTAAAGGATAACGCTGTCCAAGATGCAGAAACCTTTACAAATGCACTCTATGAGCACCTACAAGGATCCATGGATCATGCCATCCCTAGCAAAGCCAAGACTCACTCCTCTAAGAGAAGGAAACCAGTTTGGTGGACCCCTGCAATAAACAAGGCTTTACAATAGAAGGAGGAAACTAGTTCAGAAAAAAAAACAAATCCCGAGAAGGAAAGACATCCCTGATCAGTATGGGTAAGAAACTAAGGTCCCTCATGAAATCATCCAAGGCTAACTGCGAAAGAAAAATAGCCAAGGATTCAAAAGATAACCACAAAGCCTTCTTTAGCTACGTTAAGAATCTAAGTGGTAACAAGCAGATATGCACTGAACTAGTGCAAAATAGCACAAAATATACTGAACCTACTGATATTGCCAATGTCCTAGCAGATAGATTCAGTGCAAACTTCACCCCCTCTCACCTCCAAAAGGGCCCACAACAATACTGGAAAAGTGTAGTGTCCCAAAAATTACAGATGCACAAGTGAAAACAGCCCTTTCAAAAGCCAAAAACACAGCGTCAGAGGGACCAGATGGTGTCCCAGGCTGTGTCTTGCATGAACTACAGAACGAACTAACCCCCCACCTAAACACACTGTTCAACCTCAGCCCCTCCACAGGATATGTGCCCATAGAATGGTGCACAGCAACGATTATTCCTCTCTGCAAAGGAGGGGCCACAACTGACCCTGGTAACTATCCCATAACTAACCCATAAGCCTGACTAGCCTGGTCTGCAAGGCTATGGAGCGCATCATCATGGAACTCATTAACAAAGACATTGGGAACCTCCAAACACTTGACCCGACCCAGTTTGTCTTTGTTAAAGGCAGATCATGCCTACTAAACCTGACTTCGAGACAGTCACCAAGGCCATAGATGAGGGAAAGGTGGTTCACACAGTCTACCTTGACCTTGCCAAGGCTTTTGACACCATACCCCACTCAGGTATTACAGAAAAAACTCATCAGCCTGAACATAAACCCCTACGTCACAAGATGGGTTGCCAACTGGCTTACAGACAGAACTCAGACGGTAAGAATAATGGACTCCAGGTCAGACTCTAAGCCAGTCACAAGTGGTGTCCTGCAAGGCTCAGTCCTGGGACCCCTACTGTTCTTCATATACTTCTCAGAAGTACAGGCAAACACAGGAGGACTATGGCTAACCAAGTTCGCCGATGACTGCAAACTGGGAGCCATAACTGACTCTGTGGCTGACATGGGCATCCTCCAAAAGGGCCTTACTGAGACGGATACCTGGTGTCAAAGTCATGGCCTCAAGCTAAATGCCAAAAAATGCATAGTCATCCTATTTGGGAAAAACAAAACACTCACAAATTACCACATAGTTGGCAGCCCCCATAATACAGAAGAGGTAATAAGAGATCTGGGGGCCCAGGTAGATAGTAATCTCTCCTTTGACAATCATATTGCTAAGGTAGTTAGGAAATCCTATGTGGCCCATCTAATTACTAAAGGGTTCACATCTAGAAATAGAGGTTATAGTGTCCCTCTACTCGTCACACATTAGACCCATCATAAAGTACAATGCCCCATTTGGGATGTACCTCACAAGACACTTCCAACAGCTGGAAAGACCACAAAAGTACCTCACCAAGAGGATTACTGGCCTCAAACATATGTCCTATGCAGCCCGACTGAAAAAACTTCGGCTGTACTCAGTGGCATATCGCTTACTCAGAGGTGATCTCTGCCTGACTTACAAAGCCATGTCCAACTCAGAATTGATGGACATGCTCCACCTAAAGAAATCCAAGTCACTGTGAGCCACGCACTCTAGTGAGCTAAACCGTGTCACAACAATAAATAGAACATGCTGGAGGGAAAGATTCCTGTCACAGAGACTCCCCATGCTTTGGAACAAACTTCCAAATTGCATCAGGCAGAGCCCCTCATAACACTTTTCAAGAGAAACCTTGACGAGTGGATGGGTAACAAAAAATACACCCCTGGGATCACTTCATTGGCTGTGCTTGACAGAGGATCAGTTAATTAATCAATCGGGCGGCGAAAGCCGACACACTCTGGCTAGGCTTATAAATGCCCTCAGGCAGATAGCCTAGTACCTACCTATGAACCTACACAAGGGGTCCTTGTTAAGCAAACCGGTTCTAGACATCAATACAGAGGCCAGAAGGCCCAGCACCAGAAAATCTTACGCAGGGAAATGGAAAAGATTCTGCTCTGGGCCCAGTCCAGAGGGGGCAGTACCTCACAATCTTGTACTACCTAGCCGAGTTACTCAGTAGTGGCCTCTCCTTCTCCTCTATTAAACTCCATGCCTCAGCCATTTCAGCTCATTTTGATTCAGACCAGCCCCTCTTCTCACATCCTTTGATTAAACAATTCCTCAGAGGGGCTTTGAATATTAGACTTCCCAGAAGACCACCCACACCAGTCTCGAACCTGAATTTTGTTTTAGAAAAACTAACCTTGCCTCCATTCGAACCTGCTGCTTCAGCAGAATTGAGATACCTGTCCTGGAAGACTGCTTTCCTGATGGTTTTCACCTCAGCCAGAAGGGTTTCAGAACTTCAGGCACTCATGGCCGTTGAGCCCTTCATCATTTTCCATGCAGACAGGGTCCCCCTGAGGACTAACCCCTTCTTTATGCCCAAGGTGGTATCTGAAGTGACCCTCAACCAGGCCACACATATACCCACCTTCTTCCCTAACCGTCAAAACAAGGGAGAAAGAATTCTGC